>NW_028254373.1:0-266574 GCF_964263255.1 Lissotriton vulgaris | reverse complement strand
GGGGGTTTTGGGCTACGCTCGGGCATACCCCTTTCAATTAAGTATGGTCGAATTTTGCGAATCTCGCGTTCGCGAATTTTGCGGATTTGCGAACTCGCAATCCGCAAAATCCGCGAATTCCTGCGAATTTGTGGATTTTTTTTTGTGTTCGCAAGGATTTCTGCCAGTTCGCGAGGGTTTCGTACCAGTTCGCAATTGCGAACTTACATTTCGGCACGCAACGGTCGCGATTATGTTGTTTGTACGTCTGGTTCATCATCACAGGTTCCCAGCACCCTCTCTTTCACCACTGCAACCCTCTGTTACATCAATGCCACCTTCTGGTTCATCATTACTGTAGATTATGGGGGGGAAAAGCAAGCACACCAGCCCTGCTTCAACTGACATGAATTAATTTGGGGTTAGTTTATTAATGTGTCCCTGTTTTAAAATTCCAGTCTGGCACCTGCTTCCTTATCTGTAATTTTGCTTTCTGTTGCAGTGCATTTTTTTTCCCCAGGACCTTTGTGGCCTACTTGTAGCTATTCTATGAGCCTGCTGTGAGGGTCAGAGCAGGGTCATACAATTGTTGCAACTAGCAACTGAATTCTGGAGGGGCCCCAGTCAGGAAGCACTACAGGGAATTGTTACTAATGATGAGTTTGAACTCTTGCCCCTGCCGAGTGCTTTCAGTTTTGAAAAACTCGTTTTTCTGCAATTTCGCGGGATTCGCGGGGCGCGAACACGCGCGAGATCGGATTCGGAAGCCGCAAATTCGTGCGAATATGCAATTTGTTTTTTTTGCGGCGTGTTAGTTGCCAAGGTTTTGTGCGTTTTTGCGAGCCGCTCGTAGCGCAAGGCGCGAAGTTACCCTCGCGGTCGTTCAAGGGCGCTGCCATCTTGTTTGCCTGACGTATTTCCGTTTCCGGGCGCGAAGTGTAATCTCGCAAAGTCTGCGGCTTGCCAGTACAGTTTTGCGCGTGTTCGCAAGGAAAATCTTGCGCGAACTTACCCGCGCGGTCGTGAACGGGCGCGGCCATCTTGTTTCTCATTCATTGCTATGGTTCTGGACATGGTCTTTGTATCCTCTGTCAATCTCTGCCATCCTTTGCTTGTTTGAAGTTTTTTTTGATCTATTTTACTTATTATCTATCCCTCTATTTTTCTAGCCCTATATTTTTGTGTTTACTGCTACTTTTGGTTCATTTTAAACTACTTTTTTAAACTCTTTTCTTTTCTTCTCTTCCCTATTCTATTTTCTTTATTCCTTTCCGCCCAGACCATGGTGAAGTGAAGGGAGCCGGGAAGCATCTCGAGAAGGGGAAGGGTCCCGCACCCCGTGTCCGGCTCCCGTGCGGGCGTTTGAGGGGGGAGGAGGTCGTACCCAGGGAGATCTTTACCCCGAAGGAGGTGGGCCAACTCATTTTTTATGTTCAGCGCCGCCTCCCCAGGACCATCATGGGAGGCGGCAAGATCAGTGCCGGCTACGGGGTCCGGGAGCGCCGGAAGCGGTGGGAGAAGGTGTGCCAGGCCATTTACCACCACTCTCGGGTCTGGCGCACCTACAACCAGGCCACCCACAGCTGGACGGATGTCCTGACCCGTGAGCGAGATCTGCTCGACCTCCTTGGCCTTGAGATCCCTGGGCTTGGTGAGTAGTAGTAGCTATTTCTTTACTACTATGTTTTCTCCTGCTGTGTTATTATATTGCAAATTTTTGTTTTTTACCAAGAGCAATAATGCTGCTCATTACATTGTAGTTAAATTATATTTCAAAATCTTCTGTGCATTTCAGGTACACTGCTCTCCTTCTTCTCAGTAGTGTTGCTACTATGCTTATTTGTTTTAGATTTTGTGTTCATTTCATTGGCCTGTGAAATTATGTATGAGTGTAGTTTAAAGAACTGCGTAATGCTACACACTAAGGTTCTGATTTTTAATTACCGGCGCATCCCTGCAAAGTAGCAGGGATGCGCCAGTAATTGTGCGTCACGCCACCATCACCCATGGTGCGCCGTATTTACAATGCGGCGCACCATGGGCCCAAAACATCACCAAAGCGTTACGCATCTGTGCCGTAAAGGCGGCGCATTGCTGGAGTTGCGTCGCAACGATGGTGCAGCTCCATCAATGCTCTGGGGTGCCCTATCTCCCCAATGCTGAGTCAAGCCGTACGTCTGCTTCAAGCAGGCGCAGGGTTTGAGTCACGCATCATTGTCCTCAAAGTGACTGATTGAAATCTTGTAGATTTACCTCAGCCACTTTTAGGATGCGTTCCTGCGCAGGAACGCCCTCCCTTGCGCCGGAACGCCCCCTATTGGCGCAGGGCTTTACAACGTGATGCATCTCCCATATGCGTCACGTTGTTAATATACGCCGCACCATTGCGCCTCTTTTGTGCTGTCGCTGCGTCACAAAAGTCACGCAACAATGGAGCAAAAGAGCCGCAAGGGGCTTCTAAATCAGCCCCTACAGACTCAAGTCCAGTCCTTCCTTTGTACACATGGCGATAAGAAGAAATAGTGGTGGTGGATTAATAGTTTGAGTATTTTAATGACTGGTTAATGTAGTAGGAAACTTTAGTGTTGTCGCTGATCTTCAATCACGATGGACTTTGGCTGTCACTTTGCGTGCTGCGGACTGCTGCCTGCCAATCCTAGGCAAACCTTTTTAGTACTTTGTTTAGTGAGTTACATAGGGTAGTTTCCAATTCGACGGTCCGCAAATCAAGCAATACTAAAGTAATAACGTAGTCGACCACATGAGATTGGTCAATAAGATATCCCGTGGATTCGTTCCCTATTTGCTATTTCGCAAAAATATTTTGTTAGTTCTTTTGAAATGTTTGATTTGGTTGAGAAATATCATCCATGTTTTCTGTTTTTCTTTCTTTCATGTTGTACATCAGCTTCCCCCAGGGGCAAGAGGAGGACACAGGAGGAGGAGGAGGAGGGTGCTGTTGACGATGCAGGCCAGGACCGGGCAGGCGAGGGCTCCTTTGCTGGCCCCAGTAAGTTTTAATTTTAATATAGAGTACTTATTTTTTCCTAGCGTTCCTCGTTCGATTTTTTCTAAATCGTCTTTGATCTTCTTGTAGATAGGATCTAAATTCTTATCCTGCCTCGACTATGACTCCGTGTGGTATTACTAGATTATTCTTATTAGTCTGTCTGTGTAGCTAACTAAGATTGCACATTTGGCATTTCCATTGGAATCTCATTCTAGTCAGCAATAGCTCTATGCACTGAGTGCAGTCCTCTGGGATTGTCCATAATGTCTTTTCAAGTATTCTAAATGTTTATGCTTTGACCATTGCCAACAATAAAAAGGTGAATGACCACCAAGAAAGAATAAGATACTACTTTACTTTTGGTTTGGATAGGAGGACAATCCATTCTACTACTGTTGCAGGGACAAATCTGCACAAACAGAACTATGAACACTAAATAATGCATTGCTTAGCCTATCAATTATAATAGGTGCTGTTAGACTTTCCACATACCTCAGTGATAACACACTTTGTAGTTGAACCCCCAATCTCCTTACTGACTAGATAGTGTGGCAGAGTCATTTAGCTCCCAAATTCACCGATGGCAGAGGCACGGACTCATGCTTGCAAAAATTCCAAAACCTTTAGCTCATCCACTCTAGTCTGGAGGACCAAAAACCACAGAGTCCATTTAAGTTTAAAAGCTTTATTAAAAGTAAACACATTTATTAAAATCAAGTTTGTCATAAAAGTGAACGTGTAACTGAAAATGGAAAAGTGCTTAGTGCTGACGATTAATTGGACACATTTCTTGTGGTCGAGCCGAGCTCTCACCTGGTTTGAACTTGATCCTGCTCATGTTCTTAGAAGTCAAGCTTCTGTCTGTTAGGAGAAAAAGTGTTGCATGTTAAAAAGTAAAAAGCAAACATTCATCAGTTGTGCCAAAAAGTGCAGCAAGACAACAGCCTTCCCTGGAAAAAGGGACATTTTTACTTTAGAGTACACAGTCATAAATTATTAAATTGTATACTGTTTTTTTCACATTTCTTTCTTCCTCCTAGAACAAATATTATATAGTAGTGAGTGGTGTATTCTAACATTATTAAATGTACTTTGTAGGGGGAACATCTGGAGACGGGGCCAGCACGGAGGTGGTGGTGGCATTGGACGAGGAGGACAACTCTGGGGAGGAGGCGGTGCAAGTGCTGTACAAGGAAATGCCTGTGAGGGTTCACACGGTGGTGGCGGGCAGAGGTAAGCTATACATTCCTTAGTCGTTGAGATTGAAGACTGCAAAGTGTGCTTTCTGCACGGGTGTATTATAAATAAACCAGGTAGTAGCCTCCTCTAAATGTACTTCGACTTAGCTGTGAAGTTTTTGGAGAGAAGAATCCCAATCAGATCTGAGGTGAACTTGATGGATGGGATGAACGAAAAGCGAAAGAAGGGTGTAAGTAAGTGTGGAAGGACGAGAAATGTAATGATGACTGGCAAAGAAGAATGATATGTGTTTGCTTGGTCCCCGAGGTGGCTGGGAAGGAAAGAATATGGTATGGTGCATGGCTGGGTGAATGATGAAGCAAGGATGGGTGGAAGGAGAACAGCCTGGGTGGGTTAGACAGAAACTGTATGGTTGCATATACTTTGAATGGATGGATGCCTGGATCATTCATGGTACTATCTGACTCTTAGATAGCATATGTGTATCTAGAGAGAGTAGATGGTCACTGGATGAACTAAGTGTTACTTTGAAGAGCATGTAACACCGCACCCGCACGTCCATTCCAGTGTAGGAAAGGCAAGGAAAAGAAAATGTAACGTTGTCCAAATACTACCATTAATAGTAGCACTAGTTTGTATTGCAACTGCAAGCACAGCATATATCCGGTTATTACGGTGGACACTCCCTACCTCTCTTAATAACTTTAGTTTAGTAGTAGTACGTCATTCATGTGTGGGGGTATCACTGTTCACTCAATAATAAGCAAAGCACCTAAAGTCATCCCATATGCCATCAAATACATCCCATGTGAAGTGATAGATAATCAGATAATTTAGCTTCTTCAGTTTCCTTTTCTAATACTCATTTGCACTGTAGGGTGAAAGCTTAATTAATTAATTAGTAGCCCTTTTAACAGAGTATTCTCAGTGCCACCCGTAATAGAGAAAAGTAAGAGATTCACCACCTGCATATACTGGACCGGTACAGTAACTCAAGTCTGTCTCACTCACCATGGTGTGCGTCTGTTTTTCTCGGGTGCAAGTTCACTGCGCTGGCATTATGCCGGCTTGCATAAGATAACGTACCAATTTTCCTAAACAAGAGAGAAGAAGAAGAATAAGAGTGGTGTACTGTCATAGTCGACTGTAATGGAAGTCCATAGTGCTCGTAGAATTTGTTCCTTAAACTCCCACTAATGTTAGAGCAAGGATGAAGAAGTCGGAGGTTACATAGATACTGTCCTCAATAGTTATGTACTGTGCTTTCAATTTGCTACTTGTACTGTGACAACTTTCTGCTCAATCATTTTGTGTTAATCTTAAGGAGCATTGGTTACAGACTATGTCTTTCTTTTTTCATGTAGTTGCTCCTTCCAAATCCAAGACACCATCAAGGAGGAAGGAGCTGGCTCGAATGGCCCGGCAACGGAGGCTGGATGCCACTGTCGCTGAATATCGGCGGCTGGTGGCCCTGGAGGAGGAGGAGACGCAGTCTGGTACAACAACAACGTCCACTGAGACAGCTGCATCCTCCTCCGTGCGGGCTGCCAGCCAGCGCAGTGCTCCAGCGGTACGGAGCCGGGCTACCAAAGCCAAACGCCACCGCCGAGCAGCAAAGAAAGCAGCTGCCCCTCACAGGATTTGCAAGGCACACCGGCGCCGCTTATCCCTCAGACTGTCCTACCTGGAGCAGGAGGTCCATAACTATAAGAACTTGGTGGAGGGCCTCCGCTTCGAACTTGCCACCCTCCGCAAGTTGAGAATGATGCCCTGGCTGCTAAATCCAACAGCACCCTGCCATAGTGTCCCTTGCCCCTTTTTTGAGACTTTTGGGGGGTGGGAATTGGGAGTTGGGTTTTTTGGGGACTTTTGAAGGACAATCGTTGGGGTTAGGGAGGGTCTTGCGGGAGATTATTTTGTTAGGGCTATAAAAATATACTTTTTGAAACTTTATCTGACCATACCTGTTTTTTTCTGCTTTTGAGTCTGGTGGGTGGGGGTTTAACAGTAAGTTTGTTTTCCTGAATAGTCCTAGGACTTTAGTAGTACTACCGTCAATCCAATCTCTCGTCTCTCCTAATACTCCATTATACTACCTCCAACCAAACGCCTATCTTACCTGTAATTTCTGTTTCCAAGTAGGGCTAGGCCCAGGGCTGGCTCCACAAGAAACAGCGAATAAGGTTGGCAATCCTGGGCGGATAAAATTTCCTCATAGCGGTGGTACTAGTGGTGTGACACAGTGGCAGTTGCATGCCTATGAAAAAAAAGAAAATGAAATCTGGTTTGTCCTCCTGAGCAATACAACGGTACAATAGAGAATATAGCAGGTGTCAGAAGTACACTAGAACAGTGCCACATTGTAGCCTAACAAATGGTAAAGTATAACTAATTTGGTTGAAGTTCTTTGACATTAGCCATGGGTGTTTGTCAAGCAGAGTAAGAATATATCCTCGGATTTCTTCACCAGCCTGTTGCTATCACCTTATCCTCCCCAGCAAGTGTGTGGATGTATTGCTCTAATTTAGTCACACATCAATCAAAACCACACAGCCCGGGGGAAGAGGGTTAGGGTTTGAAAAATGGATGGGTACGGGGGTTTTTGGGAAAGGTTTTGGGAGACAAGAAAAAATAGCACAGCATGGACAAACAATTGTGAACATAAACAAATCTTTGGGTACAAACCTATCCATCAATCTTTGTAAGTGCATGCACTACTGCATGCATGTCAGTGAAAAGTAAGTAGTACTTTCGACAACTGTGGAAGAAAGAATGCGACAGTACAGGGCGTGTGTGGAATTATTGATAACTATATTCAACATAAGGTCTCTGTTGCCAGATACCTGAGAGCCTTGCTGGTCACTATAAATCCATTCACAACACTCAATGGGGTTGGTCTGGAAGGTATAGTAGATAGAAAAGGAGAAATTGCTCTTTTTCTAGGTGTCCCCTCACTCACCAGGGTTTCCCCTTGGTGACATGCTTCATCATTGGGGCCATCCCAGTCCTCTACGGGCTGGGGCGTGCTGCGACTTGCGAATTACGTAGGAGCACTTACAAATGACTATGTGTGGTGCAGATGTGATAGTGGAGTGGACTAAGTGATGTGTTAAGGGATCAATTTAGAAGCAGAGAGAGATCCAAGAAATGCAGTCACAGTCAGAGAAAAAGACAAAGGATACTGTATCTGTATGTTGTTGTAGTTGTCCTGTTGAATTTGGTAAGTAAGTTGCATGCAGAAAAAAACTCCTCTCATTAGCGGCACTCCTCCATTGCAGCTGACGCTTCGTCCATCAATGTTGGTGACCAGAAGACACCCTGTCCACTGCCTGCCTGATGCTGAATTGTGGCTCGCTAATGTGAAGCCTGACTCCATCCTTTTTTCCCCATTGCACAGACTGAAACCCGGCCTGTAATTATTCAACGAAAAACAGGAAGTGATATAATATTACAACACCACTGATAAATAAATATAAGGTATGTAGGCTGTGGAGTGCAAAAAGTCACACTTTGATTTTCCTAGTAGACAGTACAATATTTTTGAAAGTGCGTACTCTGTCTGAGTCACCTTTTCAAGGATAAATAAGTATGGGCAAATTAATGTAGCAGATCTTTCCCCTCAAGCTAGGTGTCCTGTAAACTGTGTTTTAGAACAAAATTAGATCTTCCCAGCAGTGCTCCCACCCAGACCCTTACTAAAGCCAGTCGCAAAAATGTAGAAGACCCCCAATCAAATCTCAAAAAACGAGGCCTAGCAGAAAACTGGCGACAAAACGTACTTTGAAAGTAAAAGAAGGCCCAAGTACCCCCTTACCCACCGTGGATTGCATTCAAACCACTTGCAAGCAACCAAGCAAAAGTATCCATAGCCAGCATCGCTCCAAGTCTCGAAAACCGCCCCACCCAAACACATGCAATAGAAATACTGCTAACCCTAACGAACCCTAAGTTAAGAATAGTGGCAAAGGCTTTCTTTAACTATGCCAAATCCCCCCTTTCCCACCATGGATTTTCTTCAAATGACTTGCAACCAAAATTACACTTTCTCACGAGTGCTCTAAGACCCCAGAACTCAGTTGCAAAAATCTAGAACACCCCGAAACACATGCAATCCTGCTGCTAGGGCTAACCCTAACGAACCCTAAGTTACAAAAAGTGCCAAAAGGCTTTTCCGCGAGGATTTTGTCCCAACCACTTCTACCCGGTATTAGACCTTCCCAGGAATGTCCCAAGACCCGCCAACCCACCCGCCAAGAAGCATAACACCCCCAAACAGGCCAACAGCAAAATCTCATACTTGCAATATTTCTCGGCCTTCAGTCCAAACGCGCTGCGTAGCTAGGCCATAGGTCCGGTTTGCCACCACGGATTTCCTGAAAAGCAAATGCAATCAAGATTAGAGTGTCAAGGCAGTGCTCCCAGACCCCGAAACTCACCCACAAACACCAGGAAGCCCCCCAAACAGGCCCCCGAAAACGCTACATTGAGCAAAATGTCAGAAATAGCACACACAAAAAAATCGGCGTGGATTTTGTCCCAACCACTTCTACCCGGTATTAGACCTTCCCAGGAATGCCCCAAGACCCGCCAACCCACCCGCCAAAAAAGCATAACACGCCCAAACAGCCCAAAAGCAACATCTCCTACTTACAATATTTCTCGGCCTTCGGTCCAAACGCGCTGCGTAGCTAGGCCATAGGTCCGGTTTGCCACCACGGATTTCCTGAAAAGCAAATGCAATCAAGATTAGAGTGTCCCAGCAGTGCTCCCAGACCCCGAAACTCACCCACAAACACCAGGAAGCCCCCCAAACAGGCCCCCGAAAACGCTACATTGAGCAAAATGTCAGAAATAGCAACAAAAAAAATCGGCGTGGATTTTGTCCAAACCACTTTTATCCGGTATTAGAGCTTCCCAGCAATGGCCCCAGAGCCGTCAACCCAGGAGAAAACGAGTAGAAGACCCCCAAACAGCCAAGAGCAAAAGTACAAAAATGGGGACTTTGTCATTTTTTTCCAAATTTCCCAAATCACTCCGCGCGCGCTCTGCAGCTAGGCCCTAACTCCCCTCTGCCACCATGGATTTGCTTCAAACCTCTTGCAAAGTAAAGTATATATAGCCAGCAGTGCTCCCAGACCCCGAAACTCACCCACAAACACCTGGAAGCTCCCCAAACAGGCCCCCGAAAACGCTACATTGAGCAAAATGTCAGAAATAGCAAAAAATAAAATCGGCGTGGATTTTGTCCCAACCACTTCTACCCGGCATTAGAACTTCCCAAGAATGCCCCAAGACCCGCCAACCCACCCGCCAAAAAGCATAACACCCCCAAACAGGCCAAAAGCAACATCTCCTACTTACAATATTTCTCGGCCTTCGGTCCAAACGCGCTGCGTAGCTAGGCCATAAGTCGGGGTTGCCACCACGGATTTCCTGAAAAGCAAATGCAATCAAGATTAGAGTGTCCCAGCAGTGCAGACAGACCCCGAAACTCACCCACAAACAGACGGAACCCCCCTTAAGAGCACCTCAAAGGCAAGCAAGTCAGCAAAAACACTAAAAAATGTGCGCCTCGGATTTGGTCCAAACCACTTTTATCCGGTATTAGAGCTTCCCAACAATGGTCCCAGAGCCGTCAAATCACCTGCAAAGAGGTAGAACAACACCCCCACAAGTGCTGAGTCTTTCTTCATTGGGCGTAAACCAGCCCTCTGCTTTGATGGAAATAGAAGTCTGGAGGAGGAGGATAGAGGAGCATGTTCTTCTGAACTTGTGAACCTGAGGAATGCAGACTGCGGCACCTTCAAATCAATTAGCAAACCAGTGAAGACAGTTCTGCTGATGGGCTTGTTTTTGTGATTATCTGATTAAAGTTTGAAATATATTAACTGTGCACAACAAGGAAAGACAGACACACAGGAATAAAAGTGAATAAGGACGAAAAAGAAAATTATTGATTCGTTGTCTCATTTTCAGGGCTCGGTATCACGGTCCAGGAATAAGAATAAGGCTTCGTCATCATACTCTGCGAATTCAGGCAGGGTGAGCTCAGTGTCACCTGACAGAGTAGAAATTCCCTCATCTATGTTGCTGGCCACCTCGTCTTCATCCGGCGCGCTTTCTCGTACTCTGAAATCTGGTGGTATGAGGTGCTGATTTATCTTGATCATTGTTAACCTCTCCACATTTCTGGGCGAGAGGCGGCTCCGTTTGGAAATTACAATGCCACCAGCAGCACTGAAAACACGTTCAGAAGACACGCTTGCGAGTGGGCAAGACAAGTAGTTTAAAGCCAGGTTGGTGAGCTCTGGCCACAATTCTTTTTTTCCCATGCCAATACGCCAATGGGTCAGCATTAACATAGCCCTCTGTTGAGTCATTCAGATAGTCCTTCACCATCGACTCAAGGTCCTCATCCAAGGTTCCTCCACTTTGCTTAGCTGTTGCTGTGCTCTGCCCTTTTGAGAACCATACCCAAGCCGAGCTAGCCAATCCTCTTCAGCCTCCAATGTTTCTGTTGTGTCTGGTGCAGATGATCCGGTTGCCGGTATCTTTAACGGCTGAGAGGTCACTTGTGCCACAACCACAGGTGCAGAAGTGGATTGTTTTGACTGGGGATGGCCTGCTGATGTACTGCCATTTCCTTCAATTTTCTGCCGTTCTCTTTCAAACCTCTTGGCTGACAAGGCTAGCCAACGTTTGTACTTTGGAACATGTTCATCATCAAAAGGAAAGAATGCTTGGCCTGCCAGCGCCTTTTTGTAGCGTGGATCCAGAATAGTAGCACAAATGTAATGCTCTTCTGAGTGGATCATTTTAAGACGTTCATCACCTTGTAGGAGCTCTAATAATTTCTCAGCCAGAACAAAAGAGTCTTGGTTTTTTACATCTTTTTCAAACACAGAACACACCTCCTTCAGTTGGTGCTCCAGCATGTACAACAATGGGATAGCTTTTCCCAAATTACAGTCCTCCTTGCTAACTGCACGCGTGAAGAACTCAAAAGGACGAAGCATGCGTGTCAGGCTTTGAACTATGTTCCATTGCGCCGCACCCATCCTCAGGTCCTCCTGAGCTGTACCCTCTGTTAAGAAATATTGATCGAGTACCGTATACTGCTCATACAGACGCTCAAGCATGTAGAAGGTTGAGTTCCAACGTGTTACCACCTCCTGGATGAGTGCTTTCACTGGCATTTGACGTTGATATAGCAGGCTCCTCAGCTGCTTCCGGGCCTTAAAAGAATGGCTGAAATGGTTGCACATTTTTCGGCAGGTGTTCAATACTCTGTATGCTGCACTGCCTTTATTACCCAAGAATTTTTGGACAACCAAGTTCATACAGTGCGCCAAACACGGCACTCTGAAATAGTCACCCAGCCTCATGGCCTTAACTATATTGGCGCCATTGTCCGTGGAAACATAACCAACCTGGTGTTTTTTTGGGGACAGACACTTAAGGACCTTTGTGTTAAAGACATCCAAAATGTTTTCTGCTGTGTGACGTTTCTCCAAACCAAACATGTCTAGTGTTGCATGTTTCCGAGCAGCTTTAAAAACAATGTCCGCGTCAACACCTGCGTTTAGCTTTGCTTTAGTCCCTGAAAAAGAGACCCAGTGTGCAGTGATGAACATGTAATCAGCGCCTGCGCCACTGGTCCACATGTCTGTTGTCAGATGTATAGTGTGAACAGCACTATTCTGCAAAGCTGCCTCAATCACCTTCAGAACATCTTCATGTAGTGCTGGAACCGCAACTCGGGCAAAATAGAACCAGCTAGGAACCTTCCATTTAGGGCAGAGTGCTGCCACTAATTCTAGAAAACCAACCCCTTCTACAAAAGAAAAAAGGAGAAGGTCCACAGCTAGCATTTTAGCCAGCTTAGTGTTATACAGACGTGTCAGTGGGTGGTTGCGTTCATATTGCGCTTCTGTAAACAACATCTTTTTAATGTTGCCCTGGACCAAGGATTTACGGGATGATGATGATATCTTCGACCCAGTTACGCTCGCTGATGAACTTTTCCGCATTGATGTCTCACTCTCTCCCACACTCTTAGTGTGGCTCACATGGGGTGTGCTGCTGACAGGGGTACTGGGTGTAAGTGAAGTGTTTGAATCGTCTTCTTCCTCCTCGTCATCATCAGATGAAAAATCAACGTTTTCATTACGTGCAATTCGGGCTTCCTTGACCGCCTCTAGGTGCGCAAACCATTGGACAGGGTGCGCTCTCCTAAGATGACCTCTCTGGCCTCCGGTACCATAGTTGGTACCAAATTTTCCACGACTAGCTCGAAGCTTACACATGCTACAAATGGCTACGTTTTCCATTCTTGGGCAAACACTAAAGAAGTCCCAAACTGGAGACTTGAAATGTCTTTGGGGGCCGGAGGAGGCGGCGATACTGGTGGTGGTGGTCCTGCTGCTAATGCCAGATGAAGTGGAGGATGTGGATTGCCGAACTTCAGTACGTTTTGCACTTTCACCACCACTAATTGAGGTCGAGGTGGATGGAAGTCCCTTCTTGCGAGGAAGAAATATGGAAGCGGTAGGTGTTGGTGTACTAGTTAACTCCAAATCCAATGATTGTTGTGTTTCCATTGACTCCTCGTCGACATCATCATCACGCTCAGCAGCTTCTCGGGATAGGGTCAAAATGTCTCTTTGCTGCATGCCCGCTAGGGCTGCAGTGACCATTATGATGACTGGATCGTCGTCGTGAAGGGCTTCATCAGCAGCAGTATGCGTCACTTCTTGTTGAGCCTCATCACACTCCATAGCTATGAGTTTTTCGACGACCTTCCTTTTACGCTTAGGTATCTTTGTCAGATCATGGTGTGCCTCACTCTCAGGCTGCCGTGGTGGTACCCAATCGTCATCCAGATCATCAGTAGGAGGTGGGCTTGAAGAAGATGTAGACACCCCCCTTGATCTTTTCCTTGCTGTGGAATGTGGATGTGGAAGACAATGAATGATCATCAGGAGGAGTGGCTTCCTCAAATGATACCTCGGTCTGATTGTCAATTTCGCAATGTGCCCCTACTTCGGGAGGAACAACTATTGTGGGCACTTGTGACCCTCCATGCACCTCTGCTTGCGCATCTCCTTGCGCTGCCTCTCCTTCCACAAGTACTTGGGCTTGTACTACTTGCACATGTTGTTGTTGCGGCTGTGGTTGTTCAACACTTGTCAGATGAGTTACAACAACCTGTGTTGATTCAGGGACATTGCTGCTACTTTCTTGCGATGAGCCAACATCACTGGTCGATGGTGATTGGAGAAGTACACTGACTGCCTCTGAAGCACTCAAGGGCTTTGACTTAAGTTGGCGTGGTGGTGGAGGCACTGAACCCAATGGGGCGGGGGTGCTGCTCCCAGCTTGGTCCCCAGCAGATCCTGCTGCTGCAGGCGTACTTTTTTTTTGCTCCCAAAAAACGTGGCGGTTGGCACACCAGCCTCCTTGGTAACTTGCTTCTTCTGCTCCTTACTAGCAACTTTCTTGCTAGAGGAACTACGGAGACCTTTTTTTGGGGCCATCTTCTTCAGAGCAGGTCAGACAGCAGGCCGCAGTTGCATGAATTGTAGAGTTGTCTGAGGCCAGACGTGACGTCGCGTGACGTTATGCTGCACACACACACCGCTGCAGGACTTCTTCCTGGCACTGGTGGTTCTCTTGAGTCTTGTGCACCTAAAAACAATGGAAGACAGAGGAACATCAGTTCAGTTATACACCCCCAAAAAATCGAAAAAAACCATAAGAATCAGCACAATCCCATTCCATCCATGCCCTCCATGATGTTTAAGTTCAAAACACCCCACAGAAAGACTAGGCCCATGCTAGACTCAAATACCCCTGGTCGAAAGGCCACAAGTACAGCCCCCAAAAACGAAAATCACTGAAAAATCAGCACAATCCCATTCCATCCATGCCCTCCATGATGTCTAAATTCAAGACACCCCACAGAAAGACTAGGCCCATGCAAGACTCACTACCCCTGGGCATAAAGGTTGAAAAGTAGGCAAAATGGTTGCAGGACTAACAACAATGCCTACATTCAAAATGGCCACTTGCCTCCCAGCACATGGCCAGGGCCTGTAGCAGCACTCAAAATGGCCCCCAGCCACATGGCCTGTCCCTCCCCATGAACACCCCCAAAAATCGAAAAACACGGCAAAATCAGCACACTCCCATTCCATCCATGCCATCCATGATGTTTAAGTTCAAGACAACCAACAAAAAGACTAGGCCCATGCAAGACTCAATACCCCTGGTCAAAAGGCCACAAGTACAGCCCCAAAAAACGAAAATCACTGAAAAATCAGCACAATCCCATTCCATCCATGGCCTCCATGATGTTTAAGTTCAAGACACCCCACAGAAAGACTAGGCCCATGCTAGACTCAAATACCCCTGGTGAAAAGGCCACAAGTACAGCCCCCAAAAACGAAAATCACTGAAAAATCTGCACAATCCCATTCCATCCATGCCCTCCATGATGTTTAAATTCAAGACAACCCACAGAAAGACTAGGCCCATGCAATACTCACTACCCCTGGGCATAAAGGTTGAAAAGTAGGCAAAATGGTTGCAGGCCTAACAACAATGCCTACATTCAAAATGGCCACTTGCCTCCCAGCACATGGCCAGGGCCTGTAGCAGCACTCAAAATGGCCCCCAGCCACATGGCCTGTCCCGCCCCATGAACGTCCCCCCAAAAATCGAAAAACACTGCAAAATCAGCCCAATCCCATTCCATCCATGCCCTCCATGATGTTTAAGTTCAAGACACCCCACAGAAAGACTAGGCCCATGCAAGACTCAATACCCCTGGTGAAAAGGCCACAAGTACAGCCCCAAAAAACGAAAATCACTGAAAAATCTGCACAATTCCATTCCATACATGCCCTCCATGATGTTTAAATTCAAGACACCCCACAGAAAGACTAGGCCCATGCATGACTCACTACCCCTGGGCATAAAGGTTGAAAAGTAGGCAAAATGGTTGCAGGCCTAACAACAATGCCTGCATTCAAAATGGCCACTTGCCTCCCAGCACATGGCCAGGGCCTGTAGCAGCACTCAAAATGGCCCCCAGCCACATGGCCTGTCCCTCCCCATGAACACCCCCAAAAATCGAAAAACACTGCAAAATCAGCACAATCCCATTCCATCCATACCCTCCATGATGTTTAACTTCAAGACACCCCACAGAAAGACTAGGCCCATGCTAGACTCAAATACCCCTGGTGAAAAGGCCACAAGTACAGCCCCCAAAAACGAAAATCACTGAAAAATCTGCACAATCCCATTCCATCCATGCCCTCCATGATGTTTAAATTCAAGACACCCCACAGAAAGACTAGGCCCATGCAAGACTCACTACCCCTGGGCATAAAGGTTGAAAAGTAGGCAACATGGTTGCAGGCCTAACAACAATGCCTGCATTCAAAATGGCCACTTGCCTCCCAGCACATGGCCAGGGCCTGTAGCAGCACTCAAAATGGCCCCCAGCCACATGGCCTGTCCCTCCCCATGAACACCCCCAAAAATCGAAAAACACTGAAAAATCAGCACAATCCCATTCCATCCATGCCATCCATGATGTTTAAGTTCAAGACACCCAACAAAAAGACTAGGCCCATGCTAGACTCAATTCCCCTGGTGAAAAGGCCACAAGTACAGCCCCCAAAAACAAAAATCACTGAAAAATCAGCACAATCCCATTCCATCCATGCCCTCCATGATGTTTAAATTCAAGACAACCCACAGAAAGACTTGGCCCATGCAAGACTCACTACCCCTGAGCATAAAGGTTGAAAAGTAGGCAAAATGGTTGCAGGCCTAACAACAATGCCTACATTCAAAATGGCCACTTGCCTCCCTGCACATGGCCAGGGCCTGTAGCAGCACTCAAAATGGCCCCCAGCCACATGGCCTGTCCCTCCCCATGAACACCCCCAAAAATCGAAAATCACAGAAAAATCAGCACAATCCCATTCCATCCATGCCCTCCATGATGTTTAAGTTCAAGACACCCCACAAAAAGACTAGGCCCATGCTAGACTCAATACCCCTGGTGAAAAGGCCACAAGCACAGCCCCCAAAAAACGAAAATAACTGAAAAATCAGCACAATCCCATTCCATCCATGCCCTCCATGATGTTTAAGTTCAAGACACCCCACAAAAAGACTAGGCCCATGCTAGACTCAATACCCCTGGTGAAAAGGCCACAAGTACAGCCCCAAAAAACGAAAATCACTGAAAAATCAGCACAATCCCAATCCATCCATGCCCTCCATGATGTTTAAGTTCAAGACACCCCACAGAAAGACTCAGTCCACCCACCACTGAGTAGCCCTGGTCAAAAGGCCCCAAAACAGCCCAAAAATCGAAAATTCCAAAATTGTAGTTGCAGCAACTGTAATGCCCCAAACAAACTTACTTGTAAAATTTCTAATCCAACAGTGATCCAAAGAAAGTCAAAAAGGCCTCAAATCTAAATATCCAGCAGCATCCACAAAAAGTAATCCTTCCAGCTCCAGATCCAAATGAAAAGTGACCAGGAGATGGACAAAGCACTGGGAGGAGCCTGCTGGACAGGAACAGGAAGTTGAAGACTGTGGGGCACTTCCTTCCTCCCACCCCCCCCTCCCCAAAATGGACTCCTCGCTAAAAAAGTGCAGGCAAATGTCAACCTAAGGAGTTATTCAGATAAAAATCATCATTTCAAGAAGGTTTATGCTGCTTGCTGGTGGATTTTTTGTGCAGAATTGCAAATTTTATATTTTCGCTTGTGCGAGATTGTTGCTGCTCGCCGCATCTCAAAGCTCGCAATTGCGAAGTACCACGAGACGTGATCTCGCCGTACTCGCGTTGACAAACGCTCGCTGCAAAAGTTGGCAAGCCGTTTGAGCTGCTTCACAACTGTCCTCCACGGTTGCTCACTTTCAAAAGAGCCTTTTTGGTCACAATTACCACTGCCAGGAGGGTGAGCGAACTACAGGCACCGTCAGCACAGCCTCCTTATCTGACCGTCTTCCCAGACAAAGTGTTACTGAGAACTAGAGCATCCTTTTTGCCCAAGGCTGTAACTCACTTCCTCTGGGACAGTCCGTTACTCTACACACTTTCTATGCACCTCTGCATCCTTCCAAAGAAGAGGAGCATCTCCACACAAAAAGAGCGTTATCGTTCTACCTTGATCGCACAAAAGAGTTCCGGGTGGATGACCAACTCTTTTTAGGATATTTGGGATCCAAGAAGGGGTGTGCTTTCCAAAAGAGGGAAGAAAATAAAGGAGGCCCCCTTATCTGTCAAGTCTGGGACAGGGGAGAAAAGTTTGAAAACAGGGAAGTCCCACTGGTAACCCCCAAAGGTGGTTGGAGTTATATGGTAGGTGCCCAGAATCTTGTTTTTTTAACTAATACCAATCACACAGTAATATATTACCAAACGTACTGCGCAATTTATTCAGTTTAACATTAGCCAACCATTGTTGAAGAACTATCAGATACCATTAATACTTATAAGGCTCACACATTACTAATCTTTAGTCAGAATTGGAAAAAACAGGAAAGTTGTTTTTAGAAAAATATAACATATGTATGTTTATTTCAGAAACACAAGTAAATCACAGCGATAACAATTAATTAAAAAAATCATACAGTATCGTGATTAAAAACATTAAGAATCGTTGCTATAGGCAATAAACAAACAATTTGTACATTTATAAAGTTAAAATGTTCGCAAGAACAGGGGTCGACGCGGCGTTTCGGTTTTGGAGAAACAATTAAAACCTTCTTCAGGACCAAGTTCTAAAAAGAAACACACAGTTACTTTTTTGTGTTTACAGATTGTTTTTTTGAAACAAACACATAATCCTAAAACATTTCCTGTTGTCTAAAGATACAAAACATACTGCGGCTATTTAACAGTTGGCACTAGTCAAAACCCAGTTATTGGTAATTTTATTGGTATTGTCAAAACATACTGTATGAGTATCTTGCCAACATATGAAAGCTGCCTTCAACACAAGCTAATTGAAAAAGCTTGTGTTATATTGAGTGGCCAGTGATCAAAAATCTGGGTAAGTGCATATGTAAGAATCCCCTAGGATCTTTGGGAAGCACCCCTTGAAAAACAATATAGTAATTTATTTCCACTTATATACAGCTTAACAGAAACCCCATATCGGTGGCTCCTACTACCAGAGCGTGACTCTATCTATTGAAAGCACAAGGTAGATGCATTATATACAAATTCACTGTTCCATCCCTTTTTTAATGCTTTGAAAACAAAAAGAGATAAGACATTGACGTGGGCCGTATTGTCATTCACCCACAGGCACTATAACTGCCCAAGCTATATCCATATCCCTGAAAATATGCAGTACAGCTAAAGACCCGGAAATTGCATTCGGGCGGCCAGTCCTCCATGATTTATCTGGATGACAGTTTTACAACTAAGGTAATTAATGCCAAAAATTTTCAACCACCTACTTGGTGATAATAGTGTATCAACATCTCTCTGTAAACCATACGCTGGTATTCACTAGTGGTGACCATTACAGAAACTAGTATGTTTTGACAATACCAATAAAATTACCAATAACTGGGTTTTGACTAGTGCCAACTGTTAAATAGCCGCAGTATGTTTTGTATCTTTAGACAACAGGAAATGTTTTAGGATTATGTGTTTGTTTCAAAAAAACAATCTGTAAACACAAAAAAGTAACTGTGTGTTTCTTTTTAGAACTTGGTCCTGAAGAAGGTTTTAATTGTTTCTCCAAAACCGAAACGCCGCGTCGACCCCTGTTCTTGCGAACATTTTAACTTTATAAATGTACAAATTGTTTGTTTATTGCCTATAGCAACGATTCTTAATGTTTTTAATCACGATACTGTATGATTTTTTTAATTAATTGTTATCGCTGTGATTTACTTGTGTTTCTGAAATAAACATACATATGTTATATTTTTCTAAAAACAACTTTCCTGTTTTTTCCAATTCTGACTAAAGATTAGTAATGTGTGAGCCTTATAAGTATTAATGGTAGCTGATAGTTCTTCAACAATGGTTGGCTAATGTTAAACTGAATAAGTTGCGCAGTACGTTTGGTAATATATTACTGTGTGATTGGTATTGGTTAAAAAAACAAGATTCTGGGCACCTACCATATAACTCCAACCACCTTTGGGGGTTACCAGTGGGACTTCCCTGTTTTCAAACTTTCCAAAAGAGGACCATATCATGCTGGGTTATCCTCTGCATCAAAATGTGTAATGTTTTGGCACAAAAGCAGCCTCCCGAAGGCCCATTCCACCAGGACTAAAGTAGCCACCACAACTCTACAGAGTGATGTTTCTATTTCTGATGTCTGCCAAGTGGCCACGTGGGCATCTCTGCGCTCATTCACCAGACAATATTACCTGGATTTTCAGGTTCGCAGGGAGGGTCTGTTTGGCCTCTCTGTTTTACAGGATTTCATGGTTTAGAGATTTTCCGCAGTCCCACCTGCGGCGAAGGTATTGCTTGTGTGTCTGTTCCAATGTAAGGAATCTGCAGCTAGATGTATCTATCAGATGGACAATTTCCTTACGTTCAAAAACGCCTTATTTGGTAGAGACATGATGTAGCCACAGATTCCTTACTGACCCTCCCATCCTCCCCGCACTGCGTAATTGTTTTTTAGTGTCAGGGCTGTTCCCCTTCAGGGCCCTTGTTTCTTTTTTAACACACCATGGTCCGTCACTTCATGGGTCTGTGCTTCTGGCATGGAAAGCCATGAAAAGTCATGACGTCAGTGCGTCTGATATACTGACAATGCGGACATGGCGACGAACATATTCCATTTTTGGCATGTGTAGCTGTAGATAGACATGCTGTGTATACTCCTGCCATCTGGTGTTGGGCTCGGATGTGTTTTTCTACGAAGAAGGTTTTCTAGTCACCCGGAGTAGTGACTCCACTTATTGGTGTCAGCTCCATTGTTAGATTGTTTTTTTCTCTGCCACCGGGGTCAGATGTGTCCTTTTGTGCACCAGTTCAATGCTGCATGGTGTCTGCAGGCCTGCATGGATCCGCCTTATTCGCTGGGAGAAATACCTTGCATTTACTTGTTGGTTCCCAGCACTGCATACACTTGTTCTTTGGCTCACTGAGCCCCATCATTTCCTTGTACCCTGAGAATGTGTCTGTGATGGAAAGAGCTCCATTCCACAACTGACTGCAGTATCAAGTAAAACGCCTGAGGGCAGACCTCCATTATCTGTCTGTCCTCAGACCACCAGAAGCCTTCTTTTCTGCAAGCCTCATCCTCTGGAAAAAAGATACCCTCCGTTACGATCAAGATAGTCGCATGGCCTTTGATGACGCAACACTGAGCAGATGATAGATACTCTGGACTTGTTCGGAGACCAGGACACCCAGGGCGAGCAGCAGCCAGGGGTTTCCAGCTCGGAGGCTCAAGTGTTTGCGGTTGAGATCACCTCTGGCTCCGACGCGGAAGCAGACAAGCCTCAACCTGCACAGCACCAGAGATGGCTGCCGTGAGTACAGGCATCCCGCCTCCCATCCCTCAACATCACTCAGAAGCCGAGCACCCTCCTCGAGGGGAGTTGAGCGCGTTTGCAGGCTTGTCATGAAATCTCTGGTCCACCACTGGCGGAAGGCCATGGACTGCCCCACACCACTGAGTCAGCCTGATGCCCTCCCACCCTCGAAGACCTCCTTGAAGCCACCTCCTTCAACCTCGAGCTCCTCTTGGCTCTGGCCTTAAAGACACTTACGAAGCCTGCCTCCGTGTCAAGGACCTCCGATCCGAAGTGGCTTGGTGCCGGCAGGCCCACAGGCATCCTCTGCATAAAACAACCTGCCACCCAGGGCTGCTTCCGCCGCTTCTTCTGAGGATCAAGATCAACTCATCCTCCATTGCCTCCAAGAGGAGTGCGCTGGCAGAGAGCAGCGCATCCACATCCTTCCAGAGACCGACGGGTTGTAGCCCAGACTCCTCTGGAGGCAAAGGACCCTATTCCTTCCAAGATGAAATGAACTTTGGAGGAAGCCGTGAGTCCGTCTGTGGAGCCAGGCCTGAGAAGGCCAGGCACCATGACAAAGGCGCCTGTCCTTCACCGCCATTGCCTCGCCTACCTCTTCCTTTACCTCCCTCTCCACCATGCCCCTCTCCCCACTGCTGCCAGTGGACCCTTTGCCAGATTCACCTGAAGGTTCCCTTCCTTCTGGATTTGGGGGTGACAGCCCTATGTCTCTCTATGGCACAAATGATACTCTATATAACTCGCGACCCCATAATGACTGGTGGGACCATTCTGATGTTGAGCCCCCTGATGATGCTGAGCTGGACCTCTATCCGGCCAAGCCTTCCCCGCTGGATGACACCACCTCATACCAAGAGATATTGCGAAGGGCGGACCCATTACACAAGGTTGAGTTGCACAAACAACCACAGGAGGACGACTCCCTCATGGAAAAACTCTTCTCTACTCAGAGGTCAATGCAATATTTGAGGCATGTTTAAGCCTGATCCTGATATCTTTAAGGAGCCGGTAAAAGTCGCCTCCTTACGACCCTCTCTACCTAAGGGACCAAATGCCAGCTGACTCCCTGGTTGTTTACAAAGCTCAAAGGGAGCGTTGGATGCACCCCACCCCCGGCTGGGTGAGTAAGAAGATGGACACAGCAGGAACACTTCACTGCCACCTCTTCTTCTCCTAACGCCCATTGTGTAGGTTTGTTCCCCCAGTATGATTGGGCCTACTGGGATGAAATGGAGGAGTTGTTTCATCACCTCCCGAACCAGTATAAAAAGAGGGTTCAGGAATTGGTTGCAGAGGGTACAATGAAATCCAACACGAACATTCAATGCACTCTAGTTGCAGCAGACACTGTTGCTCGTGATGTAAACACCAGTGTCCTCCACCGACGCACCTGACTGCGTATTTTTGGGCTTTAAACCAGAAGTGCCATAACATCTGGTCAACCTGCCTTTTGACTGGGAACACCTTTTTGGCCTGCAAATTGACAAGATTTTGCATAAAATTGGAAAGGGCATTGAGATGGCTAAGGCCATGGGGGCCTTACTGACCCCATCTGCCCGTTGCTCCTTTCGCACACAAAATACCATGGAGAGGTCAAAACCACTACCCCTGAAGCATCCACTTCCTTTCCCAGGAAACAGCCACCCTTTCAGGGTTATTACAGGGGAGGCAGGGGCAAAAGTGCAGCCTCTGCATAACAGTGACTTTACTACCATCTCCCGACTATTTAATACCGGTCAGGGGAAGACTGAAAGGGTTTCTGTCCGGCTGGATGGACATCACCTCGGACCAGTGGGTTCTTGGCATCATAGCAGAGGGTATAGTCTAGAACTCATGCGCACACCACCAAACAACCCCGTCCCCAGGGCAGAGACAGACTCCCTTGAACATCAGCGTCCACGTCAAGAGTAGATGCACACACTACTCAGCAAGGGTCCATAGAACGTGTGCTGCCACAACAAGGCGGCAAAGGGAGACACTCCTTATACGTCCTCATTCGAAAGGACAGGACACTATGGGACATTCTTGACCTCAAGACCCTCAACAAGTAAATCCTGTCTGAACACTTCCACATGGTAGCGCTCCAGGATGGCATTCCTCTACTACAGCTAGGTGACTTCTTGACCACCCATGACCTGACGGATGCCTACTTCCACATCCTCATTCAACCTGCACCTCTCCGGTTCCTCCGCCTTGTGGTAATTTGTCAACATTATTAGTTAATTAAACAAATGGAGGAGTACCACCATAGAGAATCAGAAAAATTCCTAATGGGGTGTGTAGACGACAAAAGGAAGGGATTTATCCTTTTGTAAAAACCCCCTCACTCACCAACCTAGTGGTGACATGCTTCATCATCGGGGTCCACCCTGATGACCTAACGCCACTAGGGTGTTCTACAACACCTGAATTACAGTGGAGCAGGTTATGGGTGTAAAGTGCAAAAAAAGGTGTTAAAAATTGTCCTGGTTTAACTTGGTGGGAAGAGAAATTTTATTTACAAGCAACTGGACAATGTTAAAAAAAAGTGATGAGATACTGTCTGGATGTAGGTAATGGCCTTAACCACCACGGCAAAACTAATATGTTTCTAACCGAGGTGACACCACCCCCTGCCCTCCGATGCTAAAAGATACTACAATAGGAGTCTTTTTTCTTTTACTCACCACGCTCACCCAGTGTGGTCAGAGCTTTCACCATTAGCGTTTTTTTTGCTTACATGGTCACAAGGAGATAGGATTGGGTGCGCCTTATAGGGGCGCAGACCGTCCACCTTCCTTGTTCTTGGTCCTGACGAAAACCCGGCACATTCCTTTAAGGTTGAAACATGTAGACCAGATCACATACATAGATACTTTGGGTCATAACTACCCTCACAGTATCTCATCACTTTTTTTTAACACTGTCCAGTTGCATTGTCCTGCTGGTGTCTCACCCCCAGCTGAATGCATAGGGGTATCAGCCAGCTCCCCCTGGGCCTCTCGGTGGTGTCTTACCCCAGCTAAATGCATAGGGGTATCCGCCACCCCCCCTTGGCCTCTTGATGGTGTCTCACCCCTAGTTAAATGCATACTGGTGTCAGCCAGCTTCTCCTGGGCCTGTCTGTCATGTCTCACCCCCAACTGAATGCACAGGGTGTCCACCAGCTCTTCCTGGGCCTGCCGGTGGTATCTCACACCAAGCTGAATGCATAGGGGTGTCAAAACAGCTCCTCCGGGTCCTGTCATTGGGGTCTCACCCCCAGCTAAATGCATAGGGTGTCCGCCAGCTCCACTTGGGCCTCCCGGTGGTGTCTCACCCACAGCTGAATGCATAGGGGTGTCAGACAGCTCTTCCTGGGACTGTCGCACTTGGGGTAATCGTGTACAACATTCTGTATTTCTTGGTTGCAGAACTCACAGGCAGCGAAAGTGAGTTGGTGGGATTCCCAGCTGTATATACATTTATTGATTAGTAGGGTTCCCAGCCTGAATGTTATAAAAGAGTGTAGGTCTAAGGCAGGTTGAATGTGGTTGAGGTTAATTTCTCTTGCGGGCGGCTTTGCGTGCTTAAAATGCAACCACCATGTGAGGAGTTGGCCTGGCATATACTGTCCACTAGTTCTAGTGGGCACCCTGCACCAGTCCAAACAATCATTACTGATGATAGGTTTAAGACAACTGTGCTTTTTGCTTTCTTTTTAACTAGTTGCACTCCGTGTGCTTTTAAAAACCACTGCTGCTACGCTCGCCTAGGCTCTTAACTTTTTACTCTCTGTATCCTTACCTGTTGTGCTTTCACGATTCCCGGTCCGCCGCGGCGCAGTGAATACCGATTAAGCGGAGGGATGTGAATCCTCCCCTTGACTCTCCTGGCCTGCAGATTACTTAAGTGGCATGTGTAAGCTGACGCGCTGCTGGCGCGCCGAAGGCTTGCCAAAGGCAAGCCCGTCTGCGCCCATCTGCGCCCATCTGCGACCGTTCTGGGCCTGGGGCCAGCCTTTATGCCCGTTCTGAACCGGCCCAGCACCTGCGTTATTTAAGCAGCGTCCTACGGTCCCTGGATAAACCACCAGCTGAACCCTGCTTCCATTAATTACAGGCAGGGGTAGGGACCACACGCTGTTCCAGCTGCCCTTTCAGTTTCAGTTTCAACCCATGCAATACTGCACCCCAGCAAGCCCAGATAAAACTTACCCTTATAAACTGCAGATTTCTGGTTAAACATAAAACAGAAATTCACGATTACCTCACTGACCACCAACCTGAGGCCATGTTCCTCACAGAAGCCTGGCTCAGTGAAGACTCAGACCCCAACATACTTGAGGCATTCCCTAACAACTACTGTATGCTCAGACAAGACCGCACAAAAAAACGCGGAGGTGGAAAAGCAATCATTTTCCATCTATCCCTCAATTGCACGCTCGAAAAAGCTCAAATTGGTATCTCTGAGGCAGCTTTGTTTAGCCTAAGAAGAGGTAATGAGACCACAACACATGGTCTCTTCATCGCCCGCCTGAGCCGCTCAATGACTTCATAGCCAATCTAACACATCTATCGACCTAGCTGGCTCTTAAATATAACAATCTCATAGTCTTGGGAGATTTTAATCTCCACATGGAAGACCACCTCAAAACGGAGGCACAATTTCCATACAAAGAACTTGCCAGTATACAGCTCGAACTTAAATCCCTGCTACCAACACACCGTGCAGGCCACCTGCTAGACCCTATTTTCTCTAATCATTCAGGGGTGACGGTGGAACAACCTAGCCTTTTTCCGTGGTCCGATCATCACCTCATCGAATTTTGTATACCTCCACCCAAACAACCCCTAGTGAAAAACATTGATCCGACCCGTTCACACAGAAACTGGTTCAAGTTCAACCATGAAAGTTTTTCTAATGCGCTTAAAAAAAACCCACCTCTGCTGGACAATAATGTCAATCTAGCGAACACGTCAATAAATTAGTGGATAACAGAGGCACTTGATTAAGCAGCTCCCTGGACCACAAAGCCCCCTAGGCGCGGGTCTAAATCTGCGCCCTGGTTCAACAATGAGCTCAGAATAGCCAAACAAAGATGTAAGCGCCTAGAACAAACTTGGAGGATAGCTTTCTCCAAAGACTCGAAAGAAGCTAAAAAGCAGAACAAATCCCATTCCCTCCTCAAAAGAGGCGCTCCATGTACTATAAAGAAAGAATCAACATGGTAGAGAATTCCTCTAAGGAACTGTACGCCACACTGAAAGAACTCTCGTCCCTAGAGAGAACACTCAGGACACCTAGTAGCTCTGAAGAGCAGTGCAACGTTATTGCAGGCTACTTTCTTCAAAAAGTATCCACTGTATACAACTCCTTCCCTGAGGAAGCTCGCAACTGCATCAGTGATCCTAATGAGGAATCTAATGAGATCGGCTTAACACCCTTGCGCGAGTTCCTAACACCACCCACACTGGTGCTCAAGGAAATGGCACTATAAATCAAATCGGGCTCTCCCGATGACCCAGCGGCACCAAACAGATTAAAGGAGGGCATTGAACTTATAATGCCCAAAATGCATGAACTAATAGACACATCCTTCAAATGTGGGGAGGTTCCGATTGCATGGAAACATGCGATTGTTATACCTCTAAAAAAAAGAAAAAAAACCCTCAGTCAAACCCCATGCTACTGGAAAAAACCTACATCCCATCTCCCTGCTCCCCTACATCTCTAAACTCACTGAAAAGGTTGTGAACAAGCAATTGGTGGGACATATCCCACAACCTCCATCATCCAATGCAGTCTGGCTTTAGAGCATCATTCTCGACCAAATCCGCTCTCCTTTTTGCAACAGAGACCCTACGGAGACGAGTGGATGCCGGTCAGACAATGGCCTTGGTTCTGCTAGACCTCAGTGCCGCCTTCGACACAGTATCGCACAAGCTCCTCATCCAATGCTTAAAGGTGTGCGATATGAATGGGTTAGCGCTACAGTGGATGCGGTCTTTCCTGGAAGATCGCAGTTTTCAAATTGTACAGAACCTCCACCGCTCCAAAACCCTACCACTCCGCAAAGGGGTCCCACATTGATCTGTTCTGAGTCCCACCCATTTCAATCTATACCTTGGACCCCTGGCAAGGACCATGAACTGCTACAAGATCTCCATGGTGTCGTACGCTGACGACACTCAGCTTGTCGTGACCCTGGCACAAGATTCTGGCAAATCTGCACTACAATTCTCCTCCTGTCTCAATGATGTGGCTTCCTGGATGTTCAACAACTGCCATAAATTGAATGGTAGCAAGACGGAGGTCATGATTATTAGGAAATCACCTTCCATCTGGGACACAGTCTGGTGGCCTCAAACACTAGGGCCTATCTCTGAGCCCAAAGCAGAGGTCAAAAACTTGGGAATATGACTCAACCCCAAGCTCTCTTTTGAATCCCAAACCAGGAAAGTGGCAGGGAGATGTTTCAGCACCTTGAAGATGCTGAAAAAAACTTGATTTCCTCCGTATATCTGCTAGGAAAACCTTAGTCCACATTCTGGTGACCTCACAACTTGACAACAGGAATGTCCCCTATCTAGGGGTACCAAAAGCCAGCATGGTGCGCCTCTAACACATCCAAAAAGCAGCTGCGAGCCTTTTTCTTAATCTTCCTAGTCGTGCTTCCACAACAAAAGCTGAGGACTCTCTACACTGGCTGCCTATCGAGAAGAGTCCTCCTGGCCATCCTGTAGCGCTGCCACACTCTGTGCCTGACTGTGCCCCCGATCTCGCCTCCTGTGGTATCGTATTGGCTGCTGATCGCTGCTAAAATAATTTGTGTGCCAGCCTGTGCATCGCGTATTGCTGATGATCGCATTTTGCTGCTGCTAAAATTGATTAATTTGTGTGCCAGACTGTGCTTCACGTTTCTGCTGCCTGAATTATTTTCTGTGCCCCGATCTCGCCCTGCATCACCCTGTTGTTGTTTGGTGCCATTTTGTTGTCCCAGGCCGTCTCCCCTCCCGCTCCCAGCCGCTGCTCCCCCGCAGCCCCACCCCGTTCCCTACAGCACCTAGTATCGATCCCCTCTCCACTCGCCACCCCACTCCCGCCTCCCAGCTGCTCCTCCTTCCCACTGGAACTTAAGAGGAGACCGGAACTGAGAAGAGCTGTGACCGCCCCGACCTGGTCAGACACGGTCGCTCCACCCGCTCCTGGCCATCCTGTAGCACTGCCACACTCTGTGTCTGACTGTGCCCCCGATCTCGCCTCCTGTGGTATCGTATTGGCTGCTGATCGCTGCTAAAATAATTTATGTGCCAGCCTGTGCATCGCATATTACTGATGATTGCATTTTGCTGCTGCTAAAATTGATTAATTTGTGTGCCAGACTGTGCTTCACGTTTCTGCTGCCTGAATTATTTTCTGTGCCCCGATCTCGCCCTGCATCACCTTGTTGTTGTTTGGTGCCATTTTGTTGTCCCAGGCCATTTCCCCTCCCCGCTCCCAGCCGCTGCTCCCCCGCGGCCCCACCCCGCTCTCTACAGCACCTAGTATCGATCCCCTCTCCACTCGCCACCCCACTCCCGCCTCCCAGCTCCTCCTCCCTCCCACTGGAACTTAAGAGGAGACCGGAACGGAGAAGAGCTGTGACCGCCCTGACCTGGTCAGACACGGTCGCTCCACCAGCTCCTGGCCATCCTGTAGCGCTGCCACACTCTGTGCCTGACTGTGCCCCCGATCTCGCCTCCTGTGGTATCGTATTGGCTGCTGATCGCTGCTAAAACAATTTTTGTGCCAGCCTGTGCATCGCGTATTGCTGATGATCGCATTTTGCTGCTGCTAAAATTGATTAATTTGTGTGCCAGACTGTGCTTCACGTTTCTGCTGCCTTAATTATTTTCTGTGCCCCGATCTCACGCTGCATCACCTTGTTGTTGTTTGGTGCCATTTTGTTGTCCCAGGCCGTCTCCCCTCCCCGCTCCCAGCCGCTGCTCCTCCGCGGCCCCACCCCCGCTCCCTACAGCACCTAGTATCGATCCCCTCTCCACTCGCCACCCTGCTCCCGCCTCCTAGCTGCTCCTCCCTCTCTCCGCCCCCTCCCACTCTCCACTTATGACAGCTGCACTTGCACGCAGCGTCCGCGCTCAGAGGACACGCCCTATGCGCGCCGAAGGTGCACCAAAGGTAAACCCGTCTACGCCCGTCCGCGCCCAGCGCCAGACCCCCTGGCCCCCGCAAAACCCACTCTACCCGCATAATGTACGACTCCGCTACCCTCTCAGCACTCAACCCCGGTCGTCTCCCAGACTGCTACCAAGCCGCCCCAGGACACACCCATGGACCCTTCACCTGCCACTCCTGCAAGTTCGACTGCATCAGGACCCACACCAAATCCACAGACTCCAAACAGAGCTCCTACACTATCCACCTGAAGTGCATCCTACTCAACACCCGCTCGGTCCACAGACATGCCATTGAACTTTGGAACCCACTCGACACCACATCGCCGGACGTCGCCTTTCTTACAGAAACCTGGATGAATGCCTCATCAGCTCCCCACATCGCCATAGCCATCCCGGACGGCTACAAGATCATCCGAAAGGACCGCATCAACCAAACAGGAGGAGGAATCGCCATCGTTCATAAGAACACCATCCGCATTACGACCAGTTCCGATGACAACCTCACAACCGCCGAACACCTTCACTTCCAGATTCACACCGACCCTAAGACCACACTCAGAGGCACCCTCATCTATAGACCACCCGGACCCCGCACACAATTCAGCGAAGACATCACTGACTTCATCAGCCCTCACGCCCTCCCCTCGGAGGACTATATTCTACTGGGAGACCTCAACTTCCACCTGGAAAAGAACAACAACAACAACTCCACCACCCTTCTGGACAATCTCGCCAATCTCGGACTCAAACAACTTGTTGACATCCCCACCCACTTTGCCGGACACACGCTCGACCCAATCTTCACCTCCAGCAAGCACATCTCCTTTAATCACACCACAGCTCTCCATTGGAAGGACCACAGCCGCGTTCACTTCAAATACAAAAAGACTACGACCCACAACCACCCACAACCAAATCCCCGGAGAAACTGGAATAAAATTACCACCGACCAGCTCTTCACATCGCTTCACCAAAACCCTCCTTCAAAATCATCGGACCCAAACCAAGCACCAACCAACCTCACACAATGGATCACCCACAGCGCTGACAAATTAGCACCCCTGAAAAACCATCAAATCAAGCAAGGCAGCAAAAAAGCCCCCTGGTTTAATGATGACCTTAAGAAATCCCAGAAGATCTGTCGCACCCTCGAGAAAGCCTGGCGAAAAAACCAAACCAATGACAACCTGGCCACCTTCAAGAACGCCACCCGCAAACACCACCAACTGATCCGATAAACCAAGAAATCAGCATTCAAGGATCGACTCGACAACAATGCCCACAACAGCAAAGAACTATTCAACATCGTCAAAGAATTTACCAACCCCACCGCCGGCACCAACAACATCACTCCATCCCAAGACCTCTGCGACTCTCTAGCCTCGTTCTTCCACAACAAAATCCCTGACATACATAACAGCTTTGGAGACCAGCCCACCCCACCTACCTCTGAACTAAAACCCCCCTCCAACAACATTTACGCCTGGAACCCAATCACCACTGAAGACACCATCCGCCTGATGAACACCATTCACTCAGGATCACCAACCGACCCATGTCCCCACCACATTTTCAACAAAGCAGACTCCACTATCGCACCCCATCTTCGAGACGTCATCAACTGCTCCCTCAACTCCGCCACCTTCCCGGAAATCTGGAAACACGCCGAACTCAGCGCCCTCTTGAAGAAACCTACAGCAGACCCCACTGAACATAAGAACTACCGCCCCATTTCGCTCCTTCCATTCCCTGCCAAAGTCATTGAGAAAGCCGTCAACAGTCAACTCGCCGCCTTCCTCGAATCCAACAAATCCCTCGACCTTTCACAGTCCGGCTTCCGGGCCAAACACAGCACCGAGACCGCCCTCATCTCAGCAACAGACGACATTCGAACTCTACTGGACAACGGAGAAACAGCTGCCCTCATCCTACTTGACCTCTCCGCAGCCTTCGACACAGTCTGTCATAACACCCTTATACAACGTCTCAGCAACGTCGGAATACAAGGAAAAGCATTGGACTGGATAATCTTGTTCCTCTCCGGAAGAACCCAGAGAGTCCGCCTCCCCCCTTTTAAATCAGAGGCCACCGAAGTCATCTGCGGCGTACCCCAAGGATCTTCACTCAGTCCCACCCTCTTAAACGTATACATGAGTCCCCTCGCACTCATTGCGCGCCAACACAACCTCAACATTATCTCCTACGCAGACGACACTCAGCTGATCCTATCCCTCACCAAAGACCCAAACCCCGCCAAAACCAACCTACATGAAGGGATGAAAGAAGTAGCCGAGTGGATGAAGAACAGCTGTTTAGAACTTAACTCGGACAAAACGGAAGTCCTCATCTTAGGATCATCCCCCTCCGCCTGGGACGACTCATGGTGGCCACCGGCCCTGGGAACCGCACCCATACCAACGGACCACGCACGTAACATGGGCTTCATCCTGGACTCCTCCCTCTCGATGACCAGACAAGTCAACGCCGTCTCATCATCATGCTTCAACATCCTACGTATGCTCAACAAAATCTTCCGTTGGACCCCCACTGAAACAAGAAAGACGGTCACCCATGCACTGGTCACAAGCCGACTAGACTACGGAAACACCCTTTACGCCGGAACCACAGCCAAACTACAGAAAAAACTCCAATGCATCCAGAACGCCTCAGCCAGACTCATCCTAGACATCCCCCGCCAAGCTCACATTTACGGTCACCTGAAAGACCTCCACTGACTCCCGTCAACAAGAGAATAACGTTCCGTCTCCTCACCCACGCACACAAAGCCCTCTACGACCTAGGACCCGAAAACCTCAACACGCGCCTGTCCTTCTACACCCCCAACCACCAACTTCGTTCGTCCAATCAAGCCCTCGCCGCCATTCCACGCATCCAAAGATCCGAGTAGTGCGCTATACAAATTTAAACTTGACTTGACTTTAAAGCCATGTGTTTCTGTCATAAGAGCCTACATGAAAAAATGAAATGAATGAAATGAAATGAAATTAAATTAAATGAAATTTGATTTGTAGAGCGCATGGCTGCCCGAAAGCGTCCCAGCGCTTGCTTAGGGAACCCGTCCTGGTATTCCCCTCCGAGATAATCTATTACTGGGCATCCCCAAGCCAAAAAGCCTCAGCTTCCTGCATGATTTTTTCACTCTATACAATCCCAGCCGCCAGCTAAGATTAACAGGAGCATACCTGCTCAAGGTCCCCAGGATCTAAAAAGCCAGGATAGGTGCTCGATCCTTTGGCTACCTAGCGGCCAAGAACTGGAATACACTTCCTCTATGGCTACACACCGAGAAATCTGCACCTACCTTCTGCAGAGGATTTAAAACCTGGCTGCATAAACTTTAGCCTAGGAGTCTCCTCTTGCTGATATGCTTCTAGCGCTGGGACACACCCTTTGGGGTTGCCAGGCTCTCTACAAATGAACTATTATTATTATTATTATTATTATTATTATAAGCTATCCTAGTGGTAGCTGTGGAGAGCAGCCTTCAGGCTAAGACTTCAGAGAGATGTAAAGCAGCTTGTTTTACCAGTCTATAATCCCTTGAATGACCAAAAGAAAGGAGAACCACAAAAGGTGTGTGTGTGTATATATATATATATATATATATATATATATATATATATATATATATATATATATATATATCTATACTACTATTATAAAGAGAGAACACAAACCTTTGAGCCAGGTAAACTCGAAAAGTACACCACCAATCAAAACACCCAAGACATCTTTGAAAACCTCAGGGCAAGCAGAAGGACATAGGCTATTAAAAATAAAAAATATACGTTGTTTAAAAAATTTCGAAATAAAAATAAAGTAGTCCTTTGCAAGTAGCGCCGGTCGCGACGTCTGCGTGATGACATAATTTGCCTTTGCGCTCCCTGGCAACACTTCCCGAAATGGCGCCGAAGATCGCAACCTGCTGGGAGGACTGCCGCAGCCCTGCTTGCTGCTGGGCGAAGTGGCGGCCTGTGCGGCGTGGCGCATGGAGAGTGGCGGCCTGTGCGGGCGGGGCGCCTGGAGAGTGGCGGCCTGTGCGGGCAGGGCGCCTGGATAGTGGCGGCCTGTGCGGGCAGGGAGCTTGGAGCGGGACCGGCGGCTGAGGTAAGGAACAGGCTCTCCGGGACACGGGCGGGAGGGGGCCGGGCCGGGGCGGGAGGGGGCAGGAGGGGGCCAGGGGCAGAAGTGCACGCAAGCCTCAAATGCTGCCCCCAGCCCCTTTCTGCCCCAGGCAACGCTGGGGCGGGCTGCTAGTATATATATATATATATATATATACATGTATGTGTATATATACATGTATGTGTATATATATATATATATATATATATATATACCAAAACATTTCTCCAAGAAGAAACCAGTGGCCAAAGGAGGTGTCAGGGTTTACAGCATGCTTTATTCATTCATCCACAGCGGCGCAAATGCATTTCGGTCATGACGGCCCTCCTCAGCGCCCAGCGCTGTTACGAGTCCTGCACCAATGTACTCCTTCCTGCTCCAGTCTTGGCTCGCACACAATTCCCCTCCCCTTTATGCTGTCGGCACACCGGGAGATGTTCGTGAAAGGTAAGCGAACTTCAACTCCCAACATGCACTGTGGCGGCAGGTTGGGTAGGAGGCGTAGGGTGGTGAGTATTGACAGTGGGTCGGTGCGAGCTTGCAGTTGGGTGGTGTGGGGAACCTCTGAACTGATGAAGTCCACAGCCGCTACCCCGAGTCCCGTCGTGCCACAGCTACCAGTTGCCACAAGTCTGCAATTAAGCAGGGGCTACCAAGTTGAGGTTATACGCCCTGTTGAGCTGAAATAGCTCGGTCCACTCATGCCGGCTCGTGGTTCCTGGTGTTCTCCGGATTTATCGATACCTCGATGTCCAAAAGCTGCGAGCAGCCAGTTGTCAGTGTTAATCCGTGAATCTTAATGCTGCAGGGCCATCTGTATAAGCCTCTGACAAGCGTAGTTAATATCCCAAAACATTTCTCCAAGAAGAAACCAGAGGCCAAATGGGGTGTCAGGGTTCACAGCATGCTTTATTCATTCATCCACAGCGGCGGCAAATGAATTTCGGCCAAGACGGCCTTCCTTAGCGCCCAGCGATGTTACGAGTCCTGCACCAATCTACTCCTTCCTGCTCCAGTTTTGGCTCGCACACAATGCCCCTCTCCTTTATGCTGTCGGCACACCTGGAGATGTTCGTGAAAGGTAAGCGAACTTCAACTCCCAACATGCACTGTGGCGGCAGGCTGGGTAGGTGGCGTAGGGTGGTGAGTATTGACAGTGGGTCGGTGCGAGCTTGCAGTTGGGTGGTGTGGGGAACCTCTGAACTGATGAAGTCCACAGCACAACCCCGAGTCCCCTTGAGCCACAGCTACCAGTTGTCACAAGTCCGCAATTAAGCAGGGGCTACCAAGTAGAGGCAACACGCCCTGTTGAGCTGAAATAGCTCGGTCCGCTCATGCCGGCTCGTGGTTCCTGGTGTTACCCGGATTTCTCGATACCTCGATGTCCAAAAGCTGAGAGCAGCCGGTTGTCAGTGTTAATCCGTGACTCTTAATGCTGCAGGGCCATCTGTATACGCCTCTGACAAGCGTAGTTAATATCCCAAAACATTTCTCCAAGAAGAAATCAGAGGCCAGAGGGGGTGTCAGGGTTCACAGCATGCTTTATTCATTCATCCACAGCGGCGGCAAATGCATTTTGGCCATGACGGCCTTCCTCAGCGCCCAGCGCTGTTACGAATCCTGCACCAATGTACTCCTTCCTGCTCAAGTCTTGACTCGCACACAATGCCCCTCCCCTTTATGCTGTCGGCAAACCTGGAGATGTTTGTGAAAGGTAAGCGAACTTCAACTCCCAACATGCACTGTGGCGGCAGGCTGGGTAGATGGCGTAGGGAGGTGAGTATTGACAGTGGGTCGGTGCGAGCTTGCAGTTGGGTGGTGTGGGGAACCTCTGAACTGATGAAGTCCACAGCCACTACCCTGAGTCCCCTCGTGCCACAGCTAACAGTTGCCACAAGTCCGCAATGAAGCAGGGGTTACCAAGTAGAGGCAACACGCCCTGTTGAGCTGAAATAGCTCGGTCCGCTCATGCCGGCTCGTGGTTCCTGGTGTTCCCCGGATTTATCGATACCTCGATGTCCAAAAGCTGAGAGCAGCCGGTTGTCAGTGTTAATCCCTGACTCTTAATGCTGCTGAGCCATCTTTATACGCCTCTGACAAGCGTAGTTAATATCCCAAAACATTTCCCCAAGAAGAAACCAGAGGCCAGAGGGGGTGTCAGGGTTCACAGCATGCTTTATTCATTCATCCACAGCGGCGTCAAATGCATTTCGGCCAGGACGGCCTTCCTCAGCTCCCAGCGCTGTTACGAGTCCTGCACCAATGTACTCCTTCCTGCTCCAGTCTTGGCTCGCACACAATGCCCCTCCCCTTTATGCTGTCGTCCCACCTGTAGATGTTCGTGAAAGGTAAGCAAACTTCAACTCCCAACATGCACTGTGGCGGCAGGCTGGGTTTGGTGACGTAGGGTGGTGAGTAATGACAGTGGGTCGGTGCGAGCTTGCAGTTGGGTGGTGTGGGGAACCTCTGAACTGATGAAGTCCACAGCCACTAGCCCGAGTCTCCTCGTGCACAGCTACCAGTTGCCACAAGTCCGCAATTAAGCAGGGGCTACCAAGTAGAGGCAACACGCCCTGTTGAGCTGAAATAGCTCGGTCCGCTCATGCCGGCTCGTGGTTCCTGGTGTTCCCCGGATTTATCGATACCTCGATGTCCAAAAGCTGAGAGCAGCCGGTTGTCAGTGTTAATCCGTGACTCTTAATGCTGCAGGGCCATCTGTATACGCCTCTGACAAGCGTAGTTAATATCCCAAAACATTTCTCCAAGAAGAAACCAGAGGCCAGAGGGGGTGTCAGGGTTCACAGCATGCTTTATTCATTCATCCACAGCGGCGTCAAATGCATTTCGGCCAGGACGGCCTTCCTCAGCTCCCAGCGCTGTTACGAGTCCTGCACCAATGTACTCCTTCCTGCTCCAGTCTTGGCTCGCACATAATGCCCCTCCCCTTTATGCTGTCATCCCACCTGGAGATGTTCGTGAAAGGTAAGCAAACTTCAACTCCCAACATGCACTGTGGCGGCAGGCTGGGTAGGTGACGTAGGGTGGTGAGTAATGACAGTGGGTCGGTGCGAGCTTGCAGTTGGGTGGTGTGGGGAACCTCTGAACTGATGAAGTCCACAGCCACTAGCCCGAGTCCCCTCGTGCACAGCTACCAGTTGTCACAAGTCCGCAATTAAGCAGGGGCTACCAAGTAGAGGCAACACGCCCTGTTGAGCTGAAATAGCTCGGTCCGCTCATGCCGGCTCGTGGTTCCTGGTGTTCCCCGGATTTATCGATACCTCGATGTCCAAAAGCTGAGAGCAGCCGGTTGTCAGTGTTAATCCGTGACTCTTAATGCTGCAGGGCCATCTGTATACGCCTCTGACAAGCGTAGTTAATATCCCAAAACATTTCTCCAAGAAGAAACCAGAGGCCAGAGGGGGTGTCAGGGTTCACAGCATGCTTTATTCATTCATCCACAGCGGCGTCAAATGCATTTCGGCCAGGACGGCCTTCCTCAGCTCCCAGCGCTGTTACGAGTCCTGCACCAATGTACTCCTTCCTGCTCCAGTTTTGGCTCGCACACAATGCCCCTCCCCTTTATGCTGTTGTCCCACCTGGAGATGTTCGTGAAAGGTAAGCAAACTTCAACTCCCAACATGCACTGTGGCGGCAGGCTGGGTTGGTGACGTAGGGTGGTGAGTAATGACAGTGGGTCGGTGCGAGCTTGCAGTTGGGTGGTGTGGGGAACCTCTGAACTGATGAAGTCCACAGCCACTACTCTGAGTCCCCTCGTGCACAGCTACCAGTTGCCACAAGTCCGCAACTAAGCAGGGGCTACCATGTAGAGGCAACACGCCCTGTTGAACTGAAATAGCTCGGTCCGCTCATGCCGGCTCGTGGTTCCTGTTGTTCCCCAGATTTATCGATACCTCGATGTCCAAACGCTGCGAGCAGCCAGTGGTCAGTGTTAATCCGTGACCTTTAATGCTGCAGGGCCATCTGTATACGCCTCTGACAAGCGTAGTTAATATCCCAAAACATTTCTCCAAGAAGAAACCAGAGGCCAGAGGGGGTGTCAGGGTTCACAGCATGCTTTATTCATTCATCCACAGCGGCGTCAAATGCATTTCGGCCAGGACGGCCTTCCTCAGCTCCCAGCGCTGTTACGAGTCCTGCACCAATGTACTCCTTCCTGCTCCAGTCTTGGCTCGCACACAATGCCCCTCCTCTTTATGCTTTCGGCACACCTGGAGATGTTCGTGAAAGGTAAGCGAACTTCAACTCCCAACATGCACTGTGGCGGCAGGCTGGGTAGGTGGCGTAGGGTGGTGAGTATTGACAGTGGGTCGGTGCGAGCTTGCAGTTGGGTGGTGTGGGGAACCTCTGAACTGATGAAGTCCACAGCCGCTACCCCGAGTCCCATCGTGCCACAGCTACCAGTTGCCACAAGTCTGCAATTAAGCAGGGGCTACCAAGTAGAGGCAACACGCCCTGTTGAGCTGAAATAGCTTGGTCCGCTTATGCCGGCTCGTGGTTACTGGTGTTCCCCGGATTTATACATATACATAAAATATGTGTATTTATTACTAAACACTCTCTACTAACCTCTTTATGTGATTAGAGAACAAGATACACAATATCAACACACTAGAACATCAGTAAATACCACAATATACAATGTGCCCCAGGCGGAGACCAAACCTTATATTAAGAAAGTGGTATAAGAACCACGACTTGACTCGACACAAGGCCTAGAGCATGTTGAATCGCTGGGACTCTAAGGAACCACCCAAGGTAGTGACACGGGACCCACGGGAGACGTGTGCAGTGTGAGAACACAGCCACGAGCTCTGTTAGTTTCTATGGGGAATGTCGCGGTTGGAAATTTAAAGGTAAAGGACACTTAGGAGAGGACTTTGAGCAAACCTCTTTAGACTTAAGGGGTTCTAGGGCCAACACCCAAGGGAGCACCAGAGTACTCTATTTACCTCACCCGGGGATGCCGGGTGCATAGGTGTCAAATGGTGTCGGGATTCGTCGTTGATTTCAATGGTGATGTGCAGCAAAGTGCTGCTGCCGGGAAGAGGTGAAGTGTCCGGGGTGACCTAAGCCTGGATTGACGATGTGAAGAACCTGAAAGCAATGGGGACAGAGTCTTGGTCACTAGCCAGTGACCAGGGGCATGATATATGAATGCCCACCGATGTCGTGAGCTTCAGGCGGAAGAGGTGAAGCTTGAGCCTGCAGCCATGAGGACCAGGAGGCGTCAATGATGACCAGGAGCTGGATTCGAGCTTTTCCATGAAGGATGTTGAGTGCTGCGGCTTCGGTGCTCAGATTGAACACAACAAGCCTTGGCAACAGCAACCTATGCAGGAAGAGAAACGATGCTTTGGTGCGGACCTGCAAGGTCCTGGGGACTCCCCTAGCAATGGAGAGTCAGGGCACGTCTGGAGCAACCGGGGAAGCCCAAGGAAAGTTAAAGTTGCCTTCTCAGGGACCCACAGGTCGACGGACCAGGGATCACGAAAGGACCTCGAGAGAAAATACAAAGGGCCGGCTTACTGAACACTTTTGGAGTGTAGGCTGGCAATCTTTAGTGGAATTGCTGCTTGGGGTCAGGTCTACAAGTAACCCAAAGCTCAGCTTCAGGGGTCACCAGAAAGCTGATGCTTCTGCAAATGATCGCAGTGTTCAAGGGTTTGGGTTGCAGTCTTCACGAGGGATACAGGCCTCAGACTTGCTTAGCACACAGATTGACCTCAAATTCCACAGGAACCCACCTCCTGTGTTGAACAGTTCTTTGGAGTCCTCATGAGCTTCTGAGATGTAAACCGGTCAGATGCATCTTTGGTGCTTGCCAAGCAGGGGAGTAACTCCTTTACTCCAAGGGAGGTTCTTCAGTTATCTAGCGCCTTGTAGATTATCGAAGTTCCAGGATTTTGTATCAGAGTTTCGTCCAGTTAAAATCTAAAGTCCTGTAGTCAGGGGTTACCACTTTATACCCAAGGAAGGGGTGGTACGAGCTCTGGGGACCCACCTATGGTATGGTCAGGAAAGAGGGGTGGCTACACCCATTCCCTTTGTTCAGTTTCTTGCCAGAGCAGAGGCTAGGAGCCCCTGCAACCGGTTTGAGCTGGGCTATACACAGGGACACCAAATGTACCCCCAGTGCAGACATCAAAGCACTCTTGGAGTGCACACACCCCGCTCCAATAGACTAAAGCCTGTCCGGGAAGTGCTTACACCTCCCTGTGACAGGAAACCTATTGTCCAGGACTCCCCTGCCAGAGTTTCGTCCAGCAGCAGGAGGTCAGACTTGTGCCTGTGGCTGCAGCATCCATTTTGTGATGCCCGGGTTCTGTAAAGCTAGTACCAGGTGTACCGGTGTAGTCATGTTTCTCCCTCTAGGAGGGTGGAATCATACCTCCCCCGCCAGGACTGGCGGGGAGGTATGATTCCAAGGTGTTTGACACTAAACACGACATGTTTCCATGCAGCCCTTCCAAAGTTAGCATTTACCGCTGGGTTATAATGCACTTGAGAGTATATGGTCTCGCTGCATCACAGAACAACCCCGGGTAATATATTCTGAAGCTGAAGTGGGGTCGTGCTCATGCATGGGCACCCTCTCACACAAAACCAAGCACCCTGCCTTCAGGATTGATAAGGCCTGCCATAGGGGGTGACTGATAGGTTTATATGTGTAGTGATATAAGGTAGATATAGGGAACCTATATCTAAGTAAGAGGTGCATGCGCCACCTTACACAGGCTGTTGTAGCAGTCCTGTGGTGTCATTTTGAGTGGTCTCTCAGGGGTGACATAATACATGCTGCAGCTGCAGAGAGGCCTCTAGGGTACCTATGCCCTGGGTACATAGGATAGCACATACTAGGGACTAATAAGTGCACCCCATAATCCAATCTGGAGTGTACCTAATGTACATGCAATCATTTTTAGAGAGAAAGCAGCTAGGCTGGGGTCCTGGATAGCAGGATCTCAGCCAGACTACAGTTGAAAAACAGTGAAACATCAGCAAAAAGTGTGGGTTACTATAAGGAGCAGATCCTACTCTCCTACACACCAAACCGCAGGTTTGGTTTTACAATGATACTCAACTAAAGCTTTAATACTCATTGGGCCCAATTCACAGAACTAATCTGAGACACAATCCTAAACTTACTACTTTTGGTATTCAACAAGGCATTTAGTAGTAGTAAAGTTAGGAGTCCTAACTTTACAACTACTAAATGCCTTTTGTGAATACCAAAAGTAGTAAGTTTAGGATTTTGTCTCAGATCTAAGAAGGTGTCGTGTGGTTTACTTATGTATGTTGCTGTATGAGAACGGGTGAATGTTGCCAATATTGGCACTAATCACTACAACTAAAATACCTGTCAGACACACCCACAGCGACCATTTGCAGAGGATAAACAGTGCAACGGCGTGAACTCACACATGCAGACAATCTTTCCAAATGGAAAAGGGTATTACAAATCCATCTTTATAGAAGAGAAGAGTTTCCCACAGAATATGTATCCGGCCTCCTGCTACCCCAGGAGCTCTTAAACTCTGACGTCTCCTGCTGCTCCTGGGTGCGTCCAGGCTTGCTTCAACCCGCACTGCAGGTGCTACAGGCGGCAGCAGCCTCCAGGCTCATCACAAGCACTCATCGAAGGCGTGAAGAGGAGTGTGTCCCCACCTGTGCATGACAACACCCACCAGACCTACAAGTTTTGTTTTTCACACAGAGGGTTTCGCCACTGAAAGCAGCTGCAGCAGGAGAGAAAACCACATGCGATTCCCAAAAACTTGAGTGTACCACCAAACACCAGTCCTCATTGGGAATGGGACCCTCGATACGATAATTCTGGGATGTGGAAATAACAGGAATTTTTCTGGGGCGCTCATAATTGTGGCCACACTAGAGGAATGTCTTCGTAACTGGTACACTTTCTTTGATACCTGGTTTCTGTTTATTATCTCTCTCAGACCCTGCTACAAACAGTGACCTGTAAACCAAGGAACTGGCTTTAGAAAGATGGAACTATGGGGCAGTTTTATTATTCTGGGGAAGCGTGGCCTTTTGACACATTCCCAGCTCTACCACTATGTGTAAATGTTGAAAGTGCTAAAATCCATGGATAAATGTGGGGAACCCCCACCCTCCACCCATGGACGCCGATCTGGTTCAGAGCTACGCAACACAACGATATACACTCTCTTGCGTTATTCTAGATTGATCAAGGCATGCAGGGCCACGCAAGGTGGACTTGCATCGGTTGATCAATCTCACTTCTGACACAAGGGCGACGCCAAACATTGATCAATATGGCCCTTTGTGCTCTTAAAGTTATAAATGTGAGACCACTACAGGCTGACAGTATCCTGCACATGACAGACTCTGAATATCTTGTCCTCCTCCTCCTCCCCCAAAGGGGGCCCTCACCTGCATCCCGGACCCCCGCATGCTTACACCTGGCCTCGGCAGAAAACTGCGTGTCCTCATCCTGCTGCCCCAAAGAGCGTCCTCATTTGCATCCCAGACCCCCGCAACCTTACACCTGGCCTCGGTATAAAACAGCATCCTCCCTCCCAAGAGGCTCCGAACGCTCATGTGGCCACAGGAGACCCGAGAGAGCTCTTCAAACCAAGGTCTCTCCTGGTCCTGGGCGTGCCCAGGCATCTCCCCTGGCACTGCAGGTGCCTAACTGTGCCAGCACTTCTGGGCTGAACATTCGACTGACTCAGCCCTACCCGCCCCACGTGTGCTGAGTGCACCATGTAATCGGATGGCAAACAGCCCCCACACACTCTGAGTCATCCCTAGTGAGGGTTCAGTTCACTCATACACCACAGGGCATCCTGGGTATATGCAGGGTAATGGCAGGGGGGCCTAGAGCTGCCCTGTCAGTCCATTATGGGAATATTTGATGGGCGTTCCGGGAATGAGGGCCACCCTGCCCGGTTGGGGGACCCCGGCCTCCTGGAGCAGGACACACAGAGGCACTTGCTGTGGGACTCTCATGTAACACACATGGCTGGAGTCACCGAGTGTGCATCACAGGCGAGACAGCAGCTGCGCGCTTGGGCGCAGCTCACAGGGGGACACCCTGTGAACCTTGAACATCTTCGGTGCCGTTAAAAGAAGCTGGACAGATGTTTCTTAAAGTTTGCATCACCCACATCGACCTGAGCCTACAATGGGTTCATGAAGCTCTGTCCAGAGGAGCAGAGTTATGAGGAAGCCTCAAATGTCATTACCTTGTTGTCTGGGGCGCAGGGCATGGCCGAGCCTGCTACAGACAGGTGAAGGCAGAGGAAAGTTCTTCTTTGTTGGTGCTGCTCTAAGCAGCAGGAAAATCAGACGGTTGACTTGTGTTGAGAAAGCTGTTACCAACCAGACAGCCGAGGTACTTGGGAACATTACAGAGGAACTGCAAATTGCGAGGATTGTAGCACTCCAAAATCGTATGGTCCTAGATGTAGTCTTGGCTGATCGAGGTGTTGCATGTCACATCATCGGAAGTCGCTGTTGCATTTACATACCGGACCATTCCCCTTCAGTTTTTGATATGATCTCTAAATTACACAAAATTGCTGCTGAGATCCATCCAGGTACTGGCACATGGACTTTTGCCAGCTGGCTTTGGACACTACTTGTTACCTGGGGCTGGAAAGTCCTAACAGTTTTATTTATAGTATTTGCTGTTCTGTTGACATGTTGCCTATGTATACAATGTGGTCCAATGCTTTGCTCCACCTGTATTACTGCCTGTACACCTGCTAAACGTAATGTTGCACAAATGAATGCCCAGTGTATACTAGAAAAAAAGTTGATAATATGATGCAAATTGATATACAAGAGGTATACATGGACTATCCTAGATAATAAATGTCTTCAGCTAATGCTAAAAGGGTTGTCTGTGGAAAATTGGTAGCGATCAATGTTAGCATTTAGCTGAAGCCATTTATTTTCCAGCAGCCATTTTGTCTGCAATGTGTTCACCACGTGCTGTTTCCTTCTCCACTGTTGTTTGCCCTTGTGCTCTTCTCAAAGGACTGGCTATACTTAGACTCTGCTACTCTTCACATGCGCAGAGGAATCTGTAGTTGTCTGTACATATGTTTTAGTCTGTAACTGTCAGGTTGTTTCTACCGGAGTCAGCAACTGCTAGCTCCTCCCTTACTGTTGACTATGCATTTCTGTATGACCATCTATGTATGTAACTCTCATATATGTGCTTGTACCACCTTCCTTTGAGCTTCTGTGTGGGTATAAAAGACCCATGGTTCTTCTACTCCTTGTGCTACTTCATACACTACCAAAGGGTGTTGTGTGAATGTAGTTCCACCTCATGAGGTTTAATAAATATCTCTTTTGACCATTCTGTTTCGTGCCAACTTCTAATTACTTGTCTGAGGACTTGCGTGCAGAGAAGGGCGAACCCCTAGCACTGGTACGCTTGGCTGAGGCCCACCTCTACCGATTGGCGCCCAACCAGTGGGTCTCATCGGCGACTCGGATACCTGAAGGAGTGGTCGTAATGGAGGATTGGAATCTCGCTGCGGGCGATCGAGGCCTGAGGAGACCTGCGTCATGGCAACCACAGCGTTTTTCCTCTCTTTCTGATCTGACCCTCCGGTGGTGCCGGTGCTCGACTTAGATCTGTTCTGGTGTTCGCCGTGCAGAGACACTTTTGGTCGATTAGGAACTTGGCAGTTGCAATCTGAAGCCCTATTCTTGGTAAGTTTGGTTGTGAGAAAGTGCGAGGAATGCGCCTGCTGCGAAAAGAGAGTTTAAAGTGATAAATGGAAAGTTGGCCAATATATGTGAATATATGCGAGTATATAAATATATATATATGAATTTCAAATTATATAGGCAGGTAATGCGGAGATTTTTCTCTTACCTGCGAATTATATGTAACGGCACATTTTCTGTTAAGTGGCACTGCTATATAGTATTATATATCTTACAATATTCTTGGACATGCCTGTTTCAAGCACACTTCGTAGAATGTGTTGCTTCTGAGATGGTACCGAAGTGAGTATTGAGAGGAATCAGTTGGCTCCCCTGAGGGGACGCTTAATAGGGACATCTATATTAAAGATGGCATTCCTCCTATAATGTACAGCACGTTATGGAATAAATATACTAGCAAGGTCCCTGAGTTGCGATGGCCTTTACATGGATCATTTGATCTTAAAAAGATTCAGTATGTGGAGCAATGTATGTTTAAGCACAGAAGTAGACAAGACATGTTTGACTGTGTACAAATGTGGAAGAAAGAAGCGCGTGAAATAGTGAGAAGGGAGCAGCTTTGATAGAAAAGGAACATAGCAAAAGTATTCATACGAAAGCGTTGGAACTTAAAAATAAAAAAATGCAGGAAATACAAGAAAGGGAGGATAGGGAGCATCATTTACAGGTAAATGGCAAATACTCTGTCCGACGAACCCTCTATCCTCTACTTAATAAACCACAGGATGATTCAATTTTGTTAGATCACTCCCGCCTCCATTTACTTTTCCCTCTGCCCCTCAGTTGATTCTGATGATGATGCTTCTCTTTCGGATCAGGATAAGTCAGGATCAGATTCTCTGCGAGAGACTTGCTCTATGTTGACTGTTGATCGTGCGGCTGCTCTTAGATCCGCTGCTCGTAAAGGCGCCTGTGATAACAATTCTGCTTCAGATCTTGTAGCTGAGTTACAACAATGGCAGGCTAGGGAACAGCTATATTTTGTAGAAACGTTTACCATAAAAGTAATTGAACGGTTTAGAAAGCATTACACAGAGTTAGAGCCTGCTGATATTGCAAACAATTGTAAGCAATTGCGTGATGGTCTTTTTCCTCTCTCTCAGGTGGCTGACTTGATTAGAGGCATGGTTAAATTGCGAACTGATGCACTCCATTTGTGAGAGGAGAGAAAGGCAGCTGCTGCAGCTGGACAAACAGTTGAGACTACCATGTTGCAGTCTGACATTTCACCGACAGATAAGAATGATGTGGTTCATGTGTAACCCATGAAGGAAGCTGCTCCTTTGTATGTTCCTCCTAAGGGTGCGGGTACAAGTGATGAAAAAGATTCCACTGATGCGAAGGGTTATTTTTCTTATTTGGGTTTATACTCCATGGAATAGAGCAGATGTCATGGCTCTTAAAGATGCTTTGTCAGACCCGCGCACAAATCTGGCCGCTTTTTACGAGAAACTTTAAGGAGCTATTAGTTCTTCTGCCATGACCTTATCTGATATTGACATGTTTTTGGGCTTATTTTACCCCCTGATATGTGGATGACCATTTTTTGACCGTGCAACTTTAGGGGATGTTTGGAAGGAGCTAGAAAGCATTGCTACGGAAAGAGAACCTGCGCAGAAACCACACCAAGCGCTTTTAGATCTTACAAAGGTTATAGTAGTTACATTGAAAACTCTCATTCCTCCTAAAAAGATAGATAGGACTGTATTAGCACCCTGCAAGCAAAAGGCAGATTAATCGGTTTCTGATTTCTTTACACGTTTTGAGGAGGCATTCCACGACTTTAGGGACTAAAGAAGGGATAGACGAACAGTATGCTGAAATTGGAAGTATGTTTGAATTTGTTAATTCATCTATGAGATGTATCATGAAGATGAATTATAAGGATTAATAAATCCGGATTACTTTTGAAATAACAAAGAGAAATGCATTTGTAGAATTTATTTAAGGGCCAGTGGTTCCCCTCAAGGGAGTGCAACTGGGGGACACTAAGTACCTTTACTCAGTGCTATACACATTGTGAATTCACTCCCCACCGGCCAGAGGGAGATACTCCGAAAGCACCCAAGGAGTTCAAATAGTCAGTTTAACCATTAAACTTGAGGTTACCAGTGTGCCTCACTCCTATCATTTTTAATTGTCAGTATTATGAACGACAGGAACTAGAGGCTAAGGGAAATGAGGATAAGAAAAATAGGGAGCTGAAAACAAAGGTTATGATTGCTCAGGTTTATGGTCCCTCTTATGAAAATAGTGGTTGAGGCGGATGTGCAATGTATTGCCCTGGTGTACCCTCCTTTACCCAAGCTACTTTGTCTGCTGATCAGTGCGCTTATTGCAGGGAGACTGGACATTGGGCTTATGAGTGTCCTCACTGGGGTCCTTCCCAGTATCAGCGTTGTTGGGGACAAATGAGAGAGGCCCAGGAAACCCAGGACATAGGGGAGGTATGGATGATCGTGCTCGATTTGAGACTGTTGGGCGTCCTCCGAATTCTTCATATACATTTGATAGGCGTAGTCAATATCGAATATCTGACTATTTGGATTTGCAAGGCTCCGCTTATGCATAGGAATGCCTAGGATAGGGTAAGGAATCAGTCGAAGTCCCAGTAGATCAGAAGGGTCCCTATGTCCAAGCACATGTTCTGGGTTCTACTGATCGGTTACTGGTTGATACTGGAGCTACTCGTAGCACCTTGTCTGAACAATTGGTTCCAAGGGCTCCCGTCTGGCTTAACCATTACATCGATAGGTTTCAATGGGACGCCTTCCCTTAGCCCACTGTCACAACCACTTGCGTTCCATGTTGATAAATTCACTGCTCCATGTCCATATTTGCTTTCCCCTAACACACCGGACAATATTGTGGGTCTTGATATGCTCAAATATTTTAGAACTACAATATGTTGTTCCCCAGAAGGTGTGCGTGTTATTTTGAATGATAACTATCCAATTATTGAGAAGTCCTCTCTTATTAGAGAGGATATTGCATTGGCTTCACTCCCTGGTACTTTGTGGGCCACTTCGGATACTGATGTAGGGGAAATGGTTATTCCACCAGTGCATATTAGTGTCAAGGAGGGAGCTTCATTGCCACGATTGCCTCAATACAAAATTTCTCGAGTAGGTGAAGAGGCACTTGTACGTATTTCTCATGATTTAGATTGAAGTGGGGGTTGTGGAAGAAGTCCCATACAATATTTACAATAGCCCTATTTTGCCTATTCTGAAGAAAGACACTGATACAAAAATCTACAGGTTTATTATTGATTTACGAGAAGTTAACAAGATCGTAGTGCCACAATACCCTTCACTGTGATAGATTTGAAAAGTGCTTTCTTTTCAATTCCTATTCATCCTGACAGCCGATATTTGTTCGGCTTCACTTTGAATATTCAATCCTATAGATTCTGTAGAGTTCCTCAGAGGTACAAAGAGAGTCCTAGTATTTACAGCCAAGCATTGAAAAGACAGCTTGATTTGTTCCCTTTACCCACAGGTGTGGCTCTCATACAATATGTCGATGACATCTTGTTGGGAGCTGATACGCCTGAAAAGTGTGAAGAAGGCACATTGTCTTTGCCTTCATTCCTTGCATCACATCATCACAAAGTTTCACGGAATAAATTGCAGTATTGTAGACCGAAGGTGATTTTTTCTGGTCACTGTCTGTCTCAGGAGGGACGTGCACTCACACCAGATCGCATTCAAGCTATTTTAGACACACCAGTGCCCCGTCCTCAGAAAGATGTCTGTGCATTCATTGGTCTTACTTCTTTTTGTAGGCAATGGTTAATAGACTTTTCATACATTGTTAAACCCCTGTTGGCTCTTTTGACTAAAGATACTCCAATGCCCCTTCCATGGACGACTGAATGCCAGAATGCTTTCCAACAGTTACAACAAGCCCTTTGTTCTGCACCAGTATTAGGCACTCCGGATTACACTTAGGCTTTTACACTCTATGTACATGAGAGAGATGGTTGTGCACTTTCAGTGTTAGTACAGACACACGGTGATAAGCAGCATCCTTGTGCATATTTATCAGCTGTTCTTGAACCAGTTGCCCGTGCATTGCCTGGGTGCTTCCGCTCTATTGCAGCGGCAGATGTGTCTATACCTCAGAGTGAATGGATAGTCTGTCACACAGACTATTGGTGTTAGCACCCCATGCAGTTGACACCCTTCTGAACCAAACTAAAATGCAGCATTTAACTAGTGCTTGTTTCACAGGATATGAATTGACACTCTTGGCCCCTCATATCACTTTGAAAAGATGCTCAACTTTGAAACCAGCTACTTTGTTGTCGTACCCAGCGACTCAGTCTCAGCCACAGGAGTCTCATGATTGTATATTCCTTACTGAGGAATAGACAAAGGGTTGTGTTGATTTACAAGACACGCCCCCCTAAAGCGTTGATGAGGAACTGTGGTTTGATGGGTCCTGTTTGAAGTTACCAGATGGCACAACATCAGCTGCATATGCAATTACAACACTTCAGACTGTAGTTGAGACAGCTCGTATGCCACAGAAGTCAGCTCAGGCAGCTGACCTAATAGCTTTGACACAAGCATGTGAACTTAGTGCTGACTTGTCTGTGAACATTTACAGATAGCCGCTATGCTTTCGGAGTGGCCCATGATTTTGAACCACTCTGTAAGGAGAGAGGCTTTCTTACATCCCACGGGATGCAAATAATGCACAGAGAATTAGTACACAACCTTTTGACTGCCTTGACATACCCGAAGAAAATAGCAATTGTTAAGTGTAGTGCACACAAGAAAGTAACTGATAAGATAGGACAAGATAATGCTTTTGCAGATCACGCAGATCGTGAAACTACAATGGAGCGAAGCACCATGTCTATGTATGTAGTAACTGTCAGGTGGCTTCTACCGGAGGTTCAACTGCCAGCTCCTCCCTTACTGTTGACTGTGCATTTCTGTATGACCATCTGTGTATGTAACTCTCCTATGTGTGCTTGAACCGCCTTCTTTTGAGCTTCTGTGTGGGTATAAAATACCCATGGTTCTTCTACTCCTTGTGCTACTACATTCACTACTGAAGAGTGTTGTGTGAATGTAGTTCCAACTGATGAGGTTTAATAAATATCTCTTTTGACCTTTCAGTTTCCATGCCAACTTCTATTTACTTGTCCGAGGACTTGCGTGCAGAGAAGGGCGACCCCCTAACACTGGTAGGCCTGGCTGAGGCCCACCTCTACAAGACTGGCTGGGCTTAGGCACTACCCACACTCCAAGAGCTGTGTCCAGTGCATGCTGACCATGGCTGAACCCGCAGGTCTGAAGGCCGCAAGCATCTGGTTAGAGTGACAGGGTCACTGGGCACATGATGTGACCACAGCCCAAGAGATGTGCATGGCAGAAGGCATCACAATAAAAGAATTAGGTGGCGATTGGGAGTTAGAATAAGAGAATTAGGTGGTGATGGGGGGGTGGGATAGGAGAATTAGATGGTGAATGGGAATTAGAATAGGACAATTAGGTGACAAATAGGAATTAGAAAAGCAGAGTTAGGTGGCAAAAGGGAATTAGAAAAGGAGAATTAGGGAGCAAATTGGAGAATTAGGTGGGATACTATAGTACAGAGAGACTTGATCTCAGAAATTTCACTTTTTGAAAAACTGATACGTTACTTGATTGTGATCATTTGCTACATTATCCCCATATTTTAATATTTCGTGCATTGGCCGTTCATTTCACAAAATATACAAGGATGAACTGGGGTGCTACAGCATGGAAACATCTGTGGCATGATAGGGCCTGCTAGAATGAGACATGCTAACTTTTGATTTCAATCCTATAAAGGGCAATTGGAGATGAGCCAGTGGCCTGACATGTCCTGAAAGGTAAGAATTCAAAATCCTTTTGGCAAGAAATGTCACAGGGTGACCTTTGTCAAACAGGACACTTTGGGGTGTCTATTAATCCACCCAAAACAAAATGGACGATGTTCAGTCATCCAAGAGGTGCTCCTAGAACAGGAAAGGGGAGACCAGGTCTAAGACTTTGATTAATAAGGTGTTCGGATTGCAGCAAGTGGTATCTGGGGTAGTTACTATGTGCTTGTCCTTGCTAAAGAAATTCTTGATCTCATTAATCAACTTCATTCTAAAATCCAACAAGCTCTTCCGTGTTTTCACAAAGCCTGTTAGCTAACACTCGTCCTATGCTAATGCGAGTCACACCAACAGTCCAATCAGGTCTCACTTTGTTTCTTTTCCCACAACCAATACTAGCACAGTTCTTGTCTACTGTCTAATCAAAGCTTACAACACACCCACTCTTTTGACCAATACCAGAACAGCTCTTTGTCACGTCAGTATTGCTCCTACTCAATGTGAGTGGTGACTAATTTTAGCTGCTGAATGGTATGAAATAAAGCCAGATTAGGCATGCGGTCACTAACCAGTCAACTAATCACCCTAAGACGCAGGCTCATGAGGCCCTATCACCACGCTTAAAATAGACCATATTAGGGCATTTTTCATGATAATGCCTCACTAAGGGCCAACTCAAGCCCCGAGGCTAAACCTAGCAGCAGATTGTTGCTGTTAAGTTTTAGGACCATAGGCATTTAACATTTAGTTTAGAATTGAGTTTTTTTTGTAGGGATCAACAGAGGTCCTGATGAGTAGGCAGGAGGGGTCTGCCTATGAAACATGTTATGTCGACAAAGTAGACCACACTTGTAATTCTACTTACTAACCCCCTTTTTAATGTTCCCAGCTTGCGAAGCCATTAAAGTTAATTTTTTCGACTAGCCAGGGAATTTTTACCCTTTTTTTACACTACCATTCACGTAAATAGGTCCCTACACTCCCTAACACATATCACCATCCTCATCACATCACATAGCTTATTGTCAAAAATATAAGTGCTCCCGCGCCACTCGTAGGTCGAAGCACACCCCGCCCCGTAGAGGGACGGGAAGACCCCAGTGATGGGAGAATGACACTATGGGATTCATAGTGTGAGAGGGGTATTTTAAAAACACACAGTGCCCTCATTCTGCCACTCGCAGAGAGGCCTGATTTTCAAATTGCAGTGTATCCACAAGTTTAGAGAATATACAAAATCACATAAAATTAGTCAATACTCACAGTCTAGTTCAGGAGGGTGATTCTATCATCTCCTCTACACTTCCCCAATTGATTGTTTGGAAGTATTGCTCCTACTACTGACCCTCCCTTTACAATCTGGACTTTTCATACACCGCTGTACAACCAATACCAGCGCGGCTCTCTGTGACGTCAGTATGACTCCTGCTCCTGTCATTCCCTTCACAAGGTAATACGACAATATTTTCTAATTTTTCATTATACATTTCTGTTAGTAACAACATAAAAACAGCGCTACTCTTTCTGCTCCGCTAAACCAAAGATCGTTTCTTCACTCGCTTCAAAGAGAAAATTCTTCCTTTCACTACGAGTAAAAAACTGTTTATCCTACACTTATGCTGGGTGAGGACCTGTTACTCGCCTAGGGATACACCTCCTTTGGGTAAGGCCAAAGTTTCACAGGCGGGCCCTCTGATGTCACTCACACTCTGCTTTTATACAATATAGAACCTAATATAACACCTACAGCCCTGCATAGCTTTAAGATGTTATGACAACAGACGAGTAACCTTTTGCAGTGTGATGTCCTTACCACAATCTTCAAAAATCAGTTCCGGGGATTCCCAGGTATCTCTGTACTTGTACTTCCTGACAACATAGAACACAACACTAACTCTTGGTGTTAAACATATAGTTAATATTCAGAAATCAATAATCAATAATCACCAAACTAATCAATAATAACCATCTCTCTGCTACCAGAAAAACTGATCCAGCGAAAGGCCAGGAACAAACACATCACAAACAAATGAAAAATTCAATGGGCCCATATACACATTCAAATTTCCTGGCTGTTTAGCTGCGAGTCAAGTTTTGTAATTAACTTTGATCTTGATTAGTTAACTCACATGAGATACAGTATTGCATCTGATATCTTTTTTTTCTCTGTCTAACTAATCTAAGGCTATAGGACAGACTCAGGACAGGGTAAATACTTAGTAAACTTCTCTACAGACCCGACGCACCGGGGCGCATCTCTCACTTACACTCTCTCCCTCCTCGATACTCTTCCAGTATCTTCGATCTAATCAAGTGTCTTTCAGTGGTGAATCTTGCCAGTGTGTTCTCTCTTTCCTCAGCAGCAGTAGTTCTTGACTCTCTCTCTCTTGCCTCGCTTACATGCTTACATGCATGACAACTCTTAACATTTAAGTCACTCTAGTTATAGTCTTCATTTCTGCATGTCCCACCCTCAAAAGTTACAAGTCTTGATGAAATACGAACTCTGATTGGACAGGGACAGGGGAGCTGACATGTTTAATCTCTTATTAGAACATTGGAATGTTGAGAGCTCCATTGAAAACAATGGATTGCTCCGGGCTTATTATGGCTGGTATAAACCTGGAGCTCCAACATTCCAATGTTTCTTTGTTCACAGCTCTGGTTGTGAACAAAAGCTTCAGGGAGCCTGAGGGCATTCCAATCACCTAATGCTCCCATAAGGCTTTGTTCTTTTTTGTTAGAACATTCTGCCCTCTAGTGGCAGAATGTTCTAATAGCCTTATACCCCTTCATAGCTGGCTATACCGGCTATTAAAGTCCCTCTCCCTTGTTAAAGGCCCTCACCTTTAACGCTGGAGAGGGCCTTTAATAGCCGGTATAGCCCTCTACATGGGCTATAAGGCTATAATAAACTATTTTGTCTAACAAACCAATCATCTTCAGCTCATTTAATATTCTGTCTCACTTCCTTTCACATGTATTTTATGTGGCAATTGAAAATACATTTCAATACAGTTCCACTGTCGAGAAGAGGTTTCACACGGCGGTTGTCCTTGGCTCTTTGCAGCCTGTCAGTGACTCGGTCAGCGTGTCACATCGCATGTCTAGCTCACCTCAATTTTTGTCTTTATCTTTTCTCTTGTATGCCACATGTGACCCAAACATATATTATTAATAAAGGAATCATAAACAGATGTTACTTTTTTCAAATAAGTGATTTTCACTGTTTGCCACACTCTATCCCATGATATTTTCCCCTTCATTAAGCAAAACCATTAGCAGCGAGAGCTCTTTTTAGATTCAAGCTAGCATATGCCAGGCACACGGTGCCTCAAGACCTAAGGTTAGTAATTTCTGCGGGATGCGTGAGAGTTTTCCCTCTCAAAACAGGTTAGGCATGTTATTATCTACGTAGTTCTAATTTACACATGCGCAAAAGCATTTTCCAGTTTAAAGCGGGGTTTAGTCTCGTTGCATTCTGTTTTCATTATTTAAGAATGCATAAAGCTCTTTTCGTCATATGTAAATGTTGTGTGTGTATATTAATTTTGTTTTCTTTACTATTTCTAATAAGTAATAATGTTAATGAGGGATTTCTTTGAGCGAGTTTTGTTTCCTCGAATCCTTGCTCCATTAGTAGTATGTAATCTGACAAAGCCCCACTGTCTGTCGGGGACTTCGTCAAGATCACTGATTGAAACTAGGTGGCACATGAGACACATACAGGTGCCTTTGCTGGGAGTCTTATGTGCCAATGTCAAGGGTACTGATGCCTGTTCTGCTTGTTCAGAGTGGAAATGAGTGCAACTGCTCACCACTGGCTTCTACTGAGTCATTGAAATTGGCTTTTCCTGCTTAGGATAAAATCCTAATATGCTTTTTTTTATTATCATTTTTTCGAATTTTTATATATAGTGCAAACTTTGCCCAAGGGGATTAGTGTGCTTTACATGAGCATCAGATTAGGAAGCTAAGCTTTTGCGGTGCTACCAGGCAGCTGCACGATAGTTAACAAAAAATATATCAGGAACTTCATTGAATGAAGCAAAAATCTGCACGTGCTTAGTTGTGAATGAAAAGAAGCACTTCCAAATGTAAGGATTTCTTCTTCTTGGGTGTGTCTCAATGACAGCCGCAGTGTACAGTGTTATTTATGAAAAGTGATTATTACATCTTCTTTATTGATTGGACACTTGGGGCCTCATTTACGAGGCCCCAGTGGCACTTTGGCACTGCTGGAGCATCACTTTTTTGACTCTCCGGTGACACAAAGTGCCACAGCATATTTACAAGGCCTCGCAAAGTCACTGATCGTGGCTTTTCATGGCCGTGTAAATGTGTGCCCCTTTCATGCAGGACACTGCGTTAAAGTTGACCTCCATGTGTGTTGCTGTGGGTGTTCCCACGCAACATCCATGGAATCTGAAGTATTTCCATATTTACGAGGAATCGCAAACCTGGGATTGCGTCGTAACCCTACACTTCCCCATGGGAGGCGTGGGAGTGGCGCCACAAGGAGAAATACTTTCACTCCTCCTAGTTGTTTCCTCTTTCTATGCTTGATGCATTCTGCAGCGCGCATAGAAAGAGGAAAATGCCATGAATTATTGTTTTTTTGCAGGAAGGTTTCCGTTCATGCACAAAAACAAACATACCTGCAATGCAGGCACCCTTCCAACATGACGCAAGAGGTGTCTGTGTTGGCACACGGCTGCTGTTTGTGCACTGCCACAGGGGAGAAAGTCAGGAATGCGCTGTATCTTGTAGATATGGCACGATCGCGCCATTTTCTTTTGACGCATGACAGTGCAGCAGAAAGGCCAACAGCGCTGCCTTGCATCAAAAGTTAGTAAGTGAGGCCCTTAGAAGCTCTTTTTTTTATCAACTGGTTATTCTTTTAATAAATAATTTTTAATTTGATATTAAAAAGTGCCAGTGGCATTTATTTGAGGTACATTCTAAATTGAACGTAGTAGTGGACAGTGATTCATAAATTGACAACAAATAGGAAAACTAAATCTGTCTAATAATTCATTAGAAATAGGTGAACTTTCCTGTACCAGTGCTCCCTCGTTGCCATGGCGTTTGGGACGCTGCCCTGCTAGCCTGAAGCTCTGTGACGTTTGGCGATGTCATAGTGTGAATGATGCGTTCCGCATTGTGACCTGATCAGCATAAGCAGTAACAAGACCAGTGGATGTGACTCAAGACCCCAGTGTCTCGCTGATTTTCATGGAGCAAGGTCGCAGGCTGATGGTTTCTGCGGAATCACTTGACAAATTTGATTGGTAAGTTTTACATCAATTTAATTGATCAGGAGCATGTCCCAGCCCAAGATGAGATAGAAGTTAAGTGGGCTGTTATGATTACCTAAATGAAAATTGCATGTTTCAGAAGATTGTAATCTGATATAAAATGACTTTCCAATGTTACACTACTTGCCTGAACTTTTTTAAATGGCTAGAAAGTTTTCTTTTATGAACATGCGCTAAGTGTTTTAATGCTAATCGTTGCTGGAAAGTAATTTCTTACTTGTGAAAGTCCACCGTATTTGTTGTCTGATTTTAGAGAGTTGATGCAATGTCTAACACATTCCTCTCTTGGCAGATTCCACTGTATATAGGATATGAGATGTAATTTTATGAGACTGGGGTCTATTCATATAGTTATTGCAGTTACATATGAGCATTTCATGTGTTGAATGCCTTCTCCCGGGTTTGACCACCTTTGCTGAGATTGATTGCTTTCACCAGAATCCACTGCCAGGGGGTGAAGTTATTTGGTTTGGCTGTTTTTTTGCTGCTGGACGATCAGCAATTGCATTCCTACCAGACATTTGGGGCCTCATTTACGATGCCCCAGTGGCACAATTTTGACTCTCCGGTGACACAAAGTGCCAGAGCATATTTACAAGGCCTCGCAAAATCACTGATCGTGGCTTTTCATGGCCGTGTAAATGTGTGCCCCTTTCATGCAGGACACTGCGTTAAAGTTGAGTTCCATGTGTGTTGCTGTGGTTGTTCCCACGCAACATCCATGGAATCTGAAGCATTTCCATATTTACGAGGAATCGCAAACCTGGGATTGCGTCATAACCCTACACTTCTCCATGGAGGCATGGGAGTGGCGCCACAAGGAGAAATACTTTCACTCCTCCTAGTTGTTTCCTCTTTCTATGCTTGATGCATTCTGCAGCGCGCATAGAAAGAGGAAAATGCCATGAATTATTGTTTCTTTGCAGGAAGGTTTCCGTTCATGCACAAAAACAAACATACCCGCAATGCAGGCACCCTTGCAACATGACGCAAGGGTGTCTGTGTTGGCACATGGCTGCTGTTTGTGCACTGCCGCAGGGGAGAAAGACAAGAATGCGCTGTATCTTGTAGATATGGCACAATCCCGCCATTTTCTTTTGACGCACGTCAGTGCAGCAGAAAAGCCAACAGTGCTGCCTTGCATCAAAAGTTTGTAGGTGAGGCCCTTAGAAGCTCTTTGTTTTTATCAAGTGGTCTTCCTTTTATTAAATAATTTTTAATTTGATATTAACCAGTGCCAGAGGCATTTATTTGAGGTACATTCTAAATTGAACGTAGTAGTGGACAGTGATTCATAAATTGACAACAAATAGGAAAACTAAATCTGTCTAATAATTCATTAGAAATAGGTGAACTTTCCTGTACCAGTGCTCCCTCGTTGCCATGGCGTTAGGGACCCTGCCCTGCTAGCCTGAAGCTTTGTGACGTTTGGCGATGTCATAGTGTGAATGATGCGTTCCGCATTGTGACCTGATCAGCATAAGCAATGACAAGTCCTGTGAATGTGACTCAAGACCCCAGTGTCTCACTGATTTTCATGGAGCAAGGTCGCAGGCTGATGTTTTCTGCGGAATCACTTGAAAATTTGATTGGTAAGTATTACATCAATTTTATTGATCAGGAGTATGTCCCAGCACAAGATGAGATAGAAGTTAAGTGGGCTGTTATGTTTTCCTAAATGAAAATTGCATGTTTCAGAAGATTTTAATCTGATATAAAATTACTTTCCAATGTTACACTACTTGCCTGAACTTTTTTAAATGGCTAGAAAGTTTTCTTTTATGAACATGCGCTAAGTGTTTTAATGCTAATCGTTGCTGGAAAGTAATTTCTTACTTGTGAAAGTCCACCGTATTTGTTGTCCGATTTTAGAGAGATGATGCAATGTCTGGCACATTTCTATGTTGGCAGATTTCACTGTATATAGGATATGAGATGTAATTTTATGAGACTGGGGTCTTTTCATTTAGTTATTGCAGTTACATATGTGCATTTCATGTGTGGAATGCCTTCTCTCGGGTTTGACCACCTTTGCTGAGATTGATTGCTTTCACCAGAATCCACTGCCAGGGGGTGAAGTTATTTGGTTTGGCTGTTTTTTTGCTGCTGGACGATCAGCAATTGCATTCCTACCAGACACTTGGGGCCTCATTTACGATGCCCTAGTGGCACAATTTTGACTCTCCGGTGACACAAAGTGCCAGAGCATATTTACAAGGCCTCGCAAAATCACTGATCGTGGCTTTTCATGGCCGTGTAAATGTGTGCCCCTTTCATGCAGGACACTGCGTTAAAGTTGAGTTCCATGTGTGTTGCTGTGGTTGTTCCCACGCAACATCCATGGAATCTGAAGCATTTCCATATTTACGCGGAATCGCAAACCTTGGATTGCGTCATAACCCTACACTTCTCCATGGAGGCATGGGAGTGGCGCCACAAGGAGAAATACTTTCACTCCTCCTAGTTGTTTCCTCTTTCTATGCTTGATGCATTCTGCAGCACGCATAGAAAGAGGAAAATGCCATGAATTATTGTTTCTTTGCAGGAAGGTTTCCGTTCATGCACAAAAACAAACATACCCGCAATGCAGGCACCCTTCCAACATGACGCAAGAGGTGTCTGTGTTGGCACACGGCTGCTGTTTGTGCACTGCCGCAGGGGAGAAAGACAGGAATGCGCTGTATCTTGTAGATATGGCACAATCCCGCCATTTTCTTTTGACGCTCGTCAGTGCAGCAGAAAGGCCAACAGTGCTCCCTTGCATCAAAAGTTTGTAAGTGAGGCCCTTGGCAGTTCTTTGTTTTTATCAACTGGTTTTCCTTTTATTAAATAATTTTTTATATTTGAGGTACATTCGAAATTGAACGTAGTAGTGGACAGTGATTCATAAATTGACAACAAATAGGAAAACTAAATCTGTCTAATAATTCATTAGAAATAGGTGAACTTTCCTGTACCAGTGCTCCCTCGTTGCCATGGCGTTAGGGACCCTGCCCTGCTAGCCTGAAGCTTTGTGACGTTTGGCGATGTCATAGTGTGAATGATGCGTTCCGCATTGTGACCTGATCAGCATAAGCAGTGACAAGTCCTGTGGATGTGACTCAAGACCCCAGTGTCTCGCTGATTTTCATGGAGCAAGGTCGCAGGATGATGTTTTCTGCGGAATCACTTGAAAATTTGATTGGTAAGTATTACATCAATTTTATTGATCAGGAGTATGTCCCAGCACAAGATGAGATAGAAGTTAAGTGGGCTGTTATGTTTTCCTAAATGAAAATTGCATGTTTCAGAAGATTTTAATCTGATATAAAATTACTTTCCAATGTTACACTACTTGCCTGAACTTTTTTAAATGGCTAGAAAGTTTTCTTTTATGAACATGCGCTAAGTGTTTTAATGCTAATCGTTGCTGGAAAGTAATTTCTTACTTGTGAAAGTCCACCGTATTTGTTGTCCGATTTTAGAGAGATGATGCAATGTCTGGCACATTTCTATGTTGGCAGATTTCACTGTATATAGGATATGAGATGTAATTTTATGAGACTGGGGTCTTTTCATTTAGTTATTGCAGTTACATATGTGCATTTCATGTGTGGAATGCCTTCTCTCGGGTTTGACCACCTTTGCTGAGATTGATTGCTTTCACCAGAATCCACTGCCAGGGGGTGAAGTTATTTGGTTTGGCTGTTTTTTTGCTGGTGGCCGATCAGCGATTGCATTCCTACCATACACTTGGGGCCTCATTTACGACGCCCCAGTGGCACATTTTTGACTCTCCGGTGACACAAAGTGCCAGAGCATATTTACAAGGCCTCGCAAAGTCACCGATCGTGGCTTTTCTTGGCCGTGTAAATGTGGGCCCCTTTCAAGCAGGACACTGCGTTAAAGTTTAGTTCCATGTGTGTTGCTGTGGGTGTTCCCACGCAACATCCATGGAATATGAAGCATTTCCATATTTACGAGGAATCGCAAACCTGGGATTGCGTCATAACCCTACACTTCCCCATGGGAGGCGTGGGAGTGGCGCCACAAGGAGAAATACTTTCACTCCTCCTAGTTGTTTCCTCTTTCTATGCTTGATGCATTCTGCAGCACGCATAGAAAGAGGAAAATGCCATGAATTATTGTTTCTTTGCAGGAAGGTTTCCGTTCATGCACAAAAACAAACATACCCGCAATGCAGGCACTCTTGCAACATGACGCAAGAGGTGTCTGTGTTGGCACATGGCTGCTGTTTGTGCACTGCCACAGGGTAGAAAGACAGGATTGCACTGTATCTTGTAGATATGGCACAATCCCGCCATTTTCTTTTGACGCACGTCAGTGAAGCAGAAAAGTCAACAGTGCTGCCTTGCATCAAAAGTTTGTAGGTGAGGCCCTTAGAAGCTCTTTGTTTTTATCAAGTGGTCTTCCTTTTATTAAATAATTTTTAATTTGATATTAACCAGTGCCAGAGGCATTTATTTGAGGTACATTCTAAATTGAACGTAGTAGTGGACAGTGATTCATAAATTGACAACAAATAGGAAAACTAAATCTGTCTAATAATTCATTAGAAATAGGTGAACTTTCCTGTACCAGTGCTCCCTCGTTGCCATGGCGTTAGGGACCCTGCCCTGCTAGCCTGAAGCTTTGTGACGTTTGGCGATGTCATAGTGTGAATGATGCGTTCCGCATTGTGACCTGATCAGCATAAGCAGTGACAAGTCCTGTGGATGTGACTCAAGACCCCAGTGTCTCGCTGATTTTCATGGAGCAAGGTCGCAGCCTAATGTTTTCCGCGGAATCACTTGAAAATTTGATTGGTAAGTTTTACATCAATTTTATTGGTCAGGAGTATGTCCCAGCACAAGATGAGATAGAAGTTAAGTGGGCTGTTATGTTTTCCTAAATGAAAATTGCATGTTTCAGAAGATTGTAATCTGATATAAAATGACTTTCCAATGTTACACTACTTGCCTGAACTTTTTTAAATGGCTAGAAAGTTTTCTTTTATGAACATGCGCTAAGTGTTTTAATGCTAATCGTTGTTGGAAAGTAATTTCTTACTTGTGAAAGTCCACCGTATTTGTTGTCCGATTTTAGAGAGATGATGCAATGTCTGGCACATTTCTATGTTGGCAGATTTCACTGTATATAGGATATGAGATGTAATTTTATGAGACTGGGGTCTTTTCATTTAGTTATTGCAGTTACATATGTGCATTGCGTGTGTGGAATGCTGTCTCTCGGGTTTGACCACCTTTGCTGAGCTTGATTGCTTTCACCAGAATCCACTGCAGGGGTGAAGTTATTTGTTTTGGTTGTTTTTTTGCTGGTGGCCGATCAGCGATTGCTTTACTACCAGGAATGGCCCCCAGTCACACCTAACCTTAACTATTCCTTAACAAACGACGTCCCCTGCAGTGGACACTTAGCTCTGATGTGCTGAAAGTGATAGAGAGCAGCGTGTCTCAGCTATACTCCTGTAGGTGGTCCGCACAATAACAGTTACGACAGCTTGATGTTCCACCCTGCCTTAGTCATTTGTTGCAAAATTCAACAGCCATATTTACAAAGAATTGATGCGCTGCCCTGTGCCAATTTGAAAGGACAGAAATGCACTGCATTTACAAGATACAGTGCATTCCAATTCTTTCAGCCAGTGCCAAATCTAAATTGCAGATGTGCGCCAACGCAGGCACCGTTGCACCATGGTGCAAGGTGTCTGTGTTGTTGGCATGATTATATTTGTTCAGCAAGGGACACCTTCCTGCATAATCACAATCACTAGAGGTATTATCCTCTTTCCATGTGTGCTGCTGAATGCAGCACACATGGAAAGAGGAAAAAACTAGGATAAATGTAAACATTTCTTCTCGCTATGTCTGCTCTGGGGAGGCATCTTTTTTTGGCGCTGCCCCAGAATCACGCTGTGTTGTAAAGCTGGGGCTGTGTCAAAATCCAAGGGTGTTGCATGGGAACGCTTCCCTTCCGGAACATGAGGCAACGCAGCGACTTGTGCTGTGTGGTCTTTCACCTCATCTACAAAGTCAAGAAAAGTCATGCAGAGCGGCTTTACGGGGCCTTGTAGGTATTGGCCTGCACTGTGCGCCACCGGAGCATAAAAAAAGTGACACTCCAGTGGCGCAAAGGGCTTGTAAATATGCTCCAAGTATTTATTCTCAAGTCACAGTTGTGCTGCACTGAGCTGTGTCGGTAGCTGGCTCTAACGATCTAATTTTTTTGTGCTAAGCACAAGTTTGCTGTTCTGAACTGAGTTGCTGAGTTTTTCAGTTGTCACTGATGGTTGGGTTGTCAGTACAGGAGGTTGGAGGAAAGGAGTTTGGTTTCATTTGCAATTTTGGTTTGCGGCATTCACTGAGGAGCGAGCTGCCTGGAACTACTTGACCTTCAGTACACCACTGTTGATGGATATTTGCATCAGGTTGTTTAATGTATGCTATGTTTTTCCACTTCAAGAGTGGCTGGTTCCAGTGTCGCTTTTTGGGGCCGCAGTTTTGGCCTCCCGGCCTGGGCTCCCCTCCGACACCACTCAAGGCCGTCAGGAGCCTGGGGGTGACGATCGACGCTGAATTGTCACTCAAGGCCCAAGTGGGGGCCACGATTTCTTCGTGTATGTTCCAACTCCGAAAAATCCGGAAGATCAGGCACCTACTTCCACATGCGGCCTTGTGTCAGGTCGTCATGTCCCTTGTCATTTCGCGCCTTGATTTTTCTAATTCCCTCTATCATGCACTCCCGCGATTTCTTTCACACCGCCTCCAGGTTGTACAGAACCAGGCAGCCCGCCTCATATTTAAGATCCCTAAGTGGCAATCGGCGAGGCCTTTGCTCCGCAGGCTTCATTGGCTACCAGTGAAGGAGAGAGCAGCCTTTAAGATGGGCTGCTTGGTATTCAAATCCCTTCATTGTTCCTTCCCTGCTTTCTTGAAATCTCTGATTACTCTGTATCAACCTGCCCGCTCTCTTCGCTCAGCCTCCCATCACTTGGTTGTTACCCCCAAGTTTAAACTCCACAAATTTGGCGGCCGTCGCTTTGCTCTCCTTGCCCCCAAATTTTGGAATTCCCTCCCTCTGATTATCAAATCCAGTAAATCCCTCCTTCAGTTCAGGAAACTTCTCAAGACTTTTTTATTTACCCTTTCTGAATAAACTTTTTTTCTGCTCACTTACATGTCCCTTCAGCTAGCGCCATGAAACCTCCGGGTGTTAGTGCGCTTAATAAGAATCATTTAACATAACATAACAAATATAATTTGGTGTATGACATGTAATGTACAAGAAATTGGTAACCCTAAAAATGCAGATTGATACTCGCATATTTAGAAAGACACGGGGCAGAAGTGACTTTTCTTCAAGCAATGCCCCCTAATACCTTGGGACAGGGCTAAATTTGTGCAACAGTGGGGAACCACAATTTACTTTGCTTCCTATAGCTCATACATGGCTAAAGTTGTAATCTTTATCCATCAAACATTGCCTTTCTCATTTAATTATATTCATTGATACTCATTGGGCAGATTCATTTATCTAGCTGGCTTACTTTGTGACTTTGCCATTACAGTCAAAAACTCTTAAACACCTAACTTCGACTTCTAAGGTTTATCAAGGACATTATGCAGCATTATCATAGACATGATGACATAAGAGTTATTTGGGGGTTAACACTTTAACCTAGTTTTTAATTCAGAACTCGGTAGCAGACACAGAGACATGACTAGCGACCCTAGTGCAGGGTATGCCTTGCAATAAATCCTTGAGCATGATGGTTCAGTGGATGTATGGTGTAAGCTGGCGGGGAAGCAAAGGCCTCTACTCATAGTGCCCCGCTGCCCACAACAAATATTTGAGGACTGATTTCTTGCTTCAATCCTCCAAGGAGGTCCCCTGGGTCCACTCTCCTGAGTACTAACCCTGCAAATTCACCTACCACTCATCCGTTGTACTTGCCATTATGTTACCCGACTTACTATAAAGAGCAAAAGGGACGGGCCATAGGTGAATATTTTGAACAGAATGTAGGGTCAGTTGCCTCATATCAAACAATCTCTGAAGCGTTTAAAGTTTACATAAGAAGGACAGCAATCTCAGAGCATACAAAGTCCTTAAATCCATGTGGACCTGGCTTCGGAGTCTTAAGAGGGAGTTAAATAGGGTTCACACATTTGAATTAAATTACTTCCCACCATTTATACCTACAAACACCACAACACACTCCTAAAATAAAAGACATAATTAGCATAATTATTTAACAATTAAGTAATCGAAATCTATTATTTATTTTATTTATATATTTGCTGGCTCCACCCGGCGGTATCAGAGCGCTTTACAATGGAATGACAATAGTAAATGGAATACAAAACAGTGGTGTCCAAAAGAAGCATTCAGACATGACTGACTTTGAGAACCACATTGAGTAAAGTAGCTTGACTTAAAAAAATGCAAAGAAGTAGCAATTTACAAAAAGACATGTGAAGAGAGTAATTACAAATTATTACACAGTATAAAGGAGGTGGACTCCTTTTTTGTGAATAAGTAAGGGTTGTGCGAGTGAGAGAAAGGGGGGAAGGGAAGTGTTCGGAAAGGGGTGGTAGGGTGGAAGAAAAGGTGAAGATGGGTAGGGAAGGGGGTGAATAGGTGGGGTCAACACAGGAGGAGTAAAGAGAGGGGGAGGAAGGGGTTTCAAGAAGGGGGGGAGAGTATAACAAGTATTGTAAAGAAAGGATTAAGGACCCCAATATTTGTTGAGCAGGTTCATTTTAAGGTCTTTTTTTAAACTGGCGTATGAAGGGTTGAGTCGTAGCTCTTTAGGGAGTGCAGTCCAGATGCTGGGAGCCTTACCAGAGAAGGAGCGGGATTGCACAGCTTTCTTTTTCAACAGAGGGGGGACGAGGAGAAAACAGTTGGTGCTTCTCATCGGTCGGGCACTGCCCGCTTTATTGAGTTTGTTTGAGAGGTAAAGCGAGGTCTATTGGTGAAGGGCTTTGTACGTAATGCAGGCTATTTTATTGGAGGATCTGCCTTCGATAGGAAGCCATTTAAGGGTCTTAAGAGCAGGTGAGATGTGGTCAGAGCGTTTGCAGTCAGCAGTAAGCCTGGCCGCTAGGTTGAGAACAGATTTGAGGGGGGCAAGGTGGACTTGAGGGAGATCCAGAGAGTAAGGTGTTGCCATAGTCAATTTTCGAGAGGACTGGAGATTGGACAACAGATTTGAAATCTTCCAGTGGAATGAAAGGTTTGATTTTTTTGGAGATGATGGAGCGTGAAAAGTGTTCCTTCTCCTGAATTTTTAAACATGGGAATTGAGCATTAACTTACTGTCAATGGTGATGCCAAGGGATTTTACTGATTCGGACAAGGAGGGCGAACAGTTTAGGGCATTAAGGTCAGAGATCCATGTTTGGATGGGAAGTGGGTTATTTTTAGGAGAGAAAATAATAATTTCAGTTTTGTTTGGGTTGAGTTTGAGATGATTTGATTGGAACTAGGTTTGTATATTAGCCAGGGCAGTGCTAAGGTGCAGGTAATCTGAGTGGGATTTTATTTTATAGTACAGTTGGGTATCGTCGGCATACAGGTGATAGTTAATACCGGAATATTTAAGTATGAGGGTAAGCAGGAGAGAGGATAGATCCTTTGGAGACACCAAGGGAGACAGGAGTACGGCTGGAGAGGCAGTTTTGGATTTTGATTTGCTGGGTTCTGTGTGGGAAATAGGAGGTGAACCAGTTCAGTTAAGACCGAAACGAAGTTTAAGTGTATTGAGTAAGGTTAAATGGTTAACTGTATCGAATGCCGCAGAGAGGACTAGGAGAATGAGTAGGCAGGTCTCACCAATATCCAAGGCGTGGTGGATGTCATCAACTATATTTAGCAATGCAGTTTCAGTGCTGTCCCCTTTACGGAAACCGGATTGCAGAGGGTCGAGTAGGTTGTAATTGTCAATGCGTTTATCCAATTGAAGAAGGGCATATTTTTCAAGGGCTTTTAAAAGAATGGGGAGGCTCGAGATGGGGCGTAGGTTATTAGGGTCTTTGGGGTCAGCCTTAGGGCTTTTAGGAATGGGTGTGACCTGTCCGAGTTGGAGGTATACAGGGATGCAACCAGAGGAAAGGAGGAGTTGATGATTTTGGTCCAATAAGGTACAATGACGTGCTTAAGGTCTTGGACAAGGGTAGACGGGAGGGGGTCTTTTGTGTGAGATGATGGTTTTAATTTGGACAGGATGTTAAAGACTGCTGGTTCAGAAACGGTGTGGAAATTCTGCGGGAGGCATTATTTTTTTGCTATAGTTTGTCAGGGTAGGTTTCAGGAGGGATTATTGAAACTTGGTGCGTGGGGAGGCAGGGGGCAGAATCAGGGTGGAGGGTGTTGGAGTAGTAGCAACGGTATATTGGGGGTTGGAAGAGATCTGAGTTAAAATAAAAGATTGGTCAATTTTGGTGAAAAAGTTAGCAATTTCTTCAGGAGGCCTTCAATTGGAGGGGAGAGGTTTGGTTTCTAACAATGTTGAACAGTTCTCTGGGTCTATTTTTGGCATGGGTGAGTTGTGAACGAAAGAAGGATGCCTTTTCAAAGAAAATGTGTTTCTTGTATGTAGATCTAGCGGTTTGAAGGTGGACGAGATTGGAGGGGGAAGGGTGTTGTCTCCAAGTTCTTTCATCCAGTCTGAGAGCATGTCTTGCATTGTTGAGGACTGATTTAAACCATGATTTGGAAGGGATATTTGTTTGAGTTTTTAGTTTGGATGGTGCCAGTTGATCTAAAACCTCTGAGACAGTTTTATTGTAGTTCTCAGTGAGCTCATTTGCATTAAGAGAGAGAGAGGGGTGCAACTAAGTTCAGCTTGGAGTTTGGCCTCCAGTACACCAGGGGGGATAAGATTAAGGTTTCTGGTTGAAATGTTGGTTTTGTTGTTTTTAAGTGGGGGTGGGGCTAAGGTGGAGATCATGAACAGTTTGAGCTGGTGGTCAGACCAATCGACAGGGATAATGTTGGATAGGGATGCCAAATCATTGTTTGCAATGATGGCGTCAAGAGTCGCCCCTTTAGAGTGGGTTGGGGAAAGGCAGAGTTGTTTGAGGTCATTCATCTCAAGAAGGTTACTGAGATGTTTGATAGTAGGGTCCTTGTGCACGTTCCAGTGAAGGTTTAAGTCTCCTAGGAAGAGATTTTTATAGCTAGAAAGTGATGATTGAGTAAGAAGGTTAGATGGTTCCACAGCGAAGGGAAGAGGTTCACCCATAGGGTGATAGATGTTGTGTAGACATATTAGGGGAGCGTCTTGGATTTAAGTTCCGCTCCTAAGTATTCAAATGTTGCAAAGTCTGTGTTTTTGACTAGGGAGATCTGGAGTTCGCTTTTAAAGATCATTGCTAATCCACCTGCTATTCTCTTTGGTCTGTCTTTTCTGATGATAGAGTACCCGGGGGGGGGAGGGGAGAGTAAGTCAAGAATGGGTGTTGATTGGTTATGGGAGGGATGCTAGGAGAGTAGTGTCACCTGTAGTAGTGTAAGTTTCTATGCTGTGAGATATTTGTCGTGTATGCTATGTAAAATTTAACTGCAGATGGAGATGTTTATTGTTTATTGATCATATGGATGTGTGCGAAACGCAATAACAATAAAATGTTTTTTAAAAAAACAAATACAAAAAAAGAATGGGTGTTGAATGATCATTGAGCCAGGTTTCCATGAGGAAGGCAACGTCTATATCTTCACTATGCCTACTTTTGGAAATTTTGGTCGCATGTTGAACCGCCAAACAGCAGTTCACGAGCATGCAGACCAGGGGCTTAGGGTTGTTTTGGGGGGGGGGGTGGGCACGAGTTGATGTCGGAAAGTTGAGGAGGAGCTCTGGGGGAGCCGGGAGAAGAGGGGATTCTGCTGGTCCCTATAATAACAGGCATGTTGGAGTGAGGAACGGCCGTATCCTTAGGTGAGGTTATTCGCGGGTAGGAGTTGCAGATGTCGGATAGGTCAGTGGCGGAGTGGTCACTTAAGGTGCGAAGAGGCCTATGTGTACGGTTGTGTAGTGGTGTGGCTTTCCAAGGTTTGGGATTAGTGGGTTTTTGAGGACCAGTGTATGGTGAAGTGGACCAGAAGGGGCGGGTTTTGGCGTTAACGGATTTGAAGTCTTTGAAATCCTGTCTAAGCCGGTCGACTTCCGATACCAAGTAAGCAACATTGCAGTCAATGTTGCAAAGTGTCTGAGTTAAAAGAGTGAGGTGGGATGTAGTTGAGGCAGGAGGGAGGAGGAGTTTTCTGAGTTGGTCGGGGGAGGTGTTCTGGGGTTTGGGAGAGGGTGGGAGGTCTGGGGGGGGTGAGAATGGTGTTGATGGTATGGAAGTAGGGGAGGTCTGTCGGGGGAGGGGAGTCCCAGCAGTCAGGGGGGGAGGTACGTGGGGAAGGATGGGATAGGGAAAGAGGTAGTTGGGGAAGGAGGAATGGAGGAGGAATGGAGGAGGTGTGGAGGAGTTGTGTTTGTAGTTGGTCGGTGGATGTCTGGTGTTGGGAGAGAGTGAGAGGCCGCGGGTGGTAAATGGGATGCTGAAGCTGTCGGGGAGGTCTGGGGGGAGAGAAGGGTGATCTGGCGGTGTGCGGGAAGGACAGGCATGGAGAGGGATGGGATAGTTGTAGGGGTTCAGGGATGGGATAGTATGATAAGAGAAGGGTGTAAGGGGCGAGAAGAGAGGCCACATCAGAGTTGGGGGTGGGGGTAATTTCAGAGAGGGGAAAGTAGAGGCAGGAGGGGGTGTGGTGGTAGCGGGCTAGGAGGGGAGATTGGCGGGAAGGTGAGGGGTTAGCAGAGGTGCTCGGGGTTAGAAGGTAAAGATCGTTGGAGAGCATGGGAGTTTGGGGGATGATGAGTGAGTTTGAGATGTTTTTGGGGTTTTCAGGAGGGTTGGGTGCTGCATAGGAAGTCATAGAATAGGATATATCCTTGAGGTTAGAGATGTCTATGGGAAGAAGAGTATTTGTCGTGGAGGCAGGGGAGCACAGGGTCGTGTCTGAGGATTGGGGAGTAGAAGGAAGAGGAATAGGTAAGGACAACTGGTGGGACAGAGTGCTGAAATGATGCTCGGAGATGTTGAGGTGGTATTCAGAGGCTTGTATGAGGGATATTTCCAGTTTTGAAGATAGAGATGTCAATTTTACCGGGGAAAATAGGGGAGGGAGTAGTAGATAGTTTGAAACCGTAAGGAATATTGTTAGATTTAGTAACTGGGAGGTGGCGTAGGAAGGTGCTCTTCCATTTGGAGGGGCACTTAGAATAGAAAATGTAGTTGGTTATTGTAGGGATTGTAAGGCTGTGGTAGTTATCCACAATTAGAGTTTTGGGATGCCAGATTAGTAATTCATGTTTGAAATTTTTCTTAGCGTTTTTAGAAAGATTGGGAGGGTAGAGAATGGACCAAGAGTTGGGACCATATTTGGTGAGGGAGGGGTGTAGGGAGGAGAGAGCGGGGTTGGAGTGGGACGTGGAATTGGGACAAAGGTGAAGTATGATGGTCAAAAGTTTGGAGGAGATGGGGAGAAAGGAGGGAGGGTGAAGTGATATAAAGCTAATAAGGGGATAACGAAGAGATGGGGGTGGGCGGTTGAAGTAAGATGATGGAACAGACTAAAACACTGTATAAAAAAATTAAAACATTATATTAACAATAAAATATTAATTAATTAATAATAAATGAATGTACATGGGAGGTTGAAGTAAGATGAGGGAACAGACTATAACACTGTATGAAAAAATTAAAAATTATGTTAACAATAAAATATTAATTAATTAATAATAAATGAATGTACACATTTCACACTAAAAACTATCAATAAAACAAATATTAATAAATGCAAATTAATCAATACATTTAAAACAATTAAGGGGCAGATGTATCAACATCCGTGTTTCCGATTCTCAAATAGCGATTTTTTGAGAATCGCTATTTGAGAATTGCAAAATTGGATGTATTTAAAATTTTTCAATTCTTTTGCAAATTCTTAATATTCCTTAATTGCGATTAGCAAATTGCGAAATCACAATTAACTCCTCCCACGCTCATGATGAGCTGAGCTTGTCATGAGCCATGGTTCTCGTGTGCTCATGATGAGCTGAGCTCGTCATGACGGTTAGAACACTCACACGCTGGGCGAATTTCCCTGCTGTGCGTGCGTTCTAATGAAATGGGTGTGGCTCATGACAAGCTGAGCTCATCATGGGCACCGGGGCGCTGTGCGCACCCCCATCAACCCAGCATGGCAGGGGAATGACCCCAGCAGCCAAGGGGTTAAGGAATACCTTCCCATTCATTTCTATGGGCCAGGAGGCCCATAGGAATGATTGGGAAGTAATTCTCAATTTGCGATTCGCAATTTGAGAATCGCAAATTGAGAATAATTTCAAGGGTGCAAGGGTGTCATAAGGACACCCTGATGCACCCCTGAAATGAACATGTGTGCGCATATGGCGCACATAAATGCCCTAAGGACATGTATGTGCACCACAGGGCACCTTTGCAAATGCCAAAAAGTACATTTGTGAAAGAAATCGCAAATTACCACCAACTTGAAGTTGGTGGTAATTTGCGATTTCTTAATGAGAAATGCACAACTTGGGTGCTTGATACATAGCATTTAGGGAATTGCAATTTGCGATTCCTTAAATGCTTACGCAAAATTAAGAATCACAAATTTTGCAATTCCTTAATTTTGCAATGTGATTTTACTTCTACATCGCGGTTTGTAATTTTTTTAGTCTCAAACGCTGCTTTTTTGCGAAGCGCAGTGTTTGCGACTAAAAATGGATAATACATCCGCCCCTAAATTACTTCCCACCCTATTCCCCCATAAACCCACAACCCAGCTACAGAACTAAAAGCGCAAATTCATATTAAACAAATTAATACATTTAATATAGTTACATTTCTTCCCACCCGATTCCGCTATAAACCCACAACCCGCTACGGAACTATAAGCACAAAATTAATATAAAAAAAATAAATTTATTATAAAAAAATTACCTCCCACCATATTCCCCTATAAATCCACAACCCGCTACAGAAATAAAAGATCAAAATGTAAATAATTTTTTTATACCTACTAAAAATATAAAAAATACAAACAATTCTTATACACAACATACATCACATCCATATAAAATATACACTAAAATACATAACAATAAAAAAAACGATATTTTTAATAACTATATTTTTGCAAACGACATTGAAGACTTTGGTATTTGTAAAATCGATATTACTTACTTGAATTCGATATTTCTAACCTCTATATTCTTGCTGTCGATATTTCTGACCCACAATATTTGGAACTTGGTATTTGTGCACCTCGACATTTTATACTCGATATTCTGTCTCTACACTGTTAAATGTAGCTTAACAATGATACAATATCTCTCCCAGTACCTCCGCACTTGTCCAATTGATTTCCTGTTTGCAGAATTTTGAGAAATGGCCTTTCTTGGGAAACATACCTGGGCTGGGACCTTCGTGGAGGTGGGAGTGCCCTCTTGCTGATACTGAAAGGGGTGCAACCAAGAATGGTGGTTCGATCCCTGTGTACAGCCAACGCAGAACCCATTAGGAGGAATGCTTTGATAGTACAGGCATTCCAGTGTTTTAACCAAACATTATATACCCACGTGATAACACTACCCCAGGACCGGCAAGAATTTTATGGATGACATAACCCCACCAGGGGCGGAGGGAGGTAAGCAAAAGTTTTTACTCGCCCATCATGCTGTAGAAGGGACTGACGGCTATAAAAAGTCTGGCGGGTGGCAGATTCCTCAACTCTGTGTGTCTTAACGGGTTAAGACACACATTAAATATTCGTACTAAATTAATATGAGTAGTGCCCAGTCATTTATAAATTTACAACAGATATGAAGAGAAAATCTGTCTAATTATTGATTAGAAATAGGTGAACTTTCTTGCAACACTCTTCCCTCGTTGTCATGAGATTAGCGCACATGCACTGCTAGTCTGAAGCTTGAGTGATGTTTGGTGATGTCATAGTGTGAATGATGCTTTTTTTACAGTGACTGGGACCTATTCAGCATAAGCAGTAACAAACTTTGTGGACGTGATTTAAGATACCAGTATCTTGCTGCTTTCGATGGCGCAAGATTGCAGGTTGCTGGATTCTTCTGATTCAATTTACTAATTTGATCGTTAGACGTTTTGTTGATTTTATTGATCAGGATTTTGTCCCAGCATAAGATAAGATAGAAGTTTAATGGCTGTTATGTTTACATAACAATATGATGTTATAGGAGATTTTATTAAGCCCTAATATAAGATGATTTTTTAATGTTACACTACTTGCTAGAACTTTATCAAATAGTTATAAAGTTAACTTATGAGTAAATGTGCAGCGAGTTGTAATGCTAGTCGATGTTGGAAAGTAAACTCTTACTTGTGAGAGTCCACTGTATTTGTTGATTGATATGAGAGAGATGATGCAATTTGTCTGTTTAGGGCGAACAAAGCGATACAAAAGGGGATGATGGACGGAGCGTTTGAGCAAATCAAACACTCACCCCCAGTCAACTGATCTGGGTTTAATCCATCACCATTCTTTAGCACACTCTGCCACCCCAGTTCAGACATGGCCATATGCAAATCAGTCTGACCCTGTGCCTCATGGGAACAGTCCAGCCCGAACTGCCAAGCCATGTCTTCCCTGGACCGGAAACAAGCATCCTGGGACCGGTTTCGGATTTATAATCCTCATCAGCCAGGCTATCTTGAATCCAGTGGCAAAAAGGGCAAGGGACTCACGTCTGAGCATACCCTGCCAACTTAGGGCGAACAAAGCGATACAAAAGGACGGAGCGTTTGAGCAAATACCCTGCCAACTTAGGGCGAACAAAGCGATACAAAAGGCAATTTGTCTGTTGTCAGATTGCTCTGTATGTGAGATATGCGATTTCATTTTAGCGAGACTGGGGACTTTTCATGTAGTGATGCAGCTACATGATTCCATTACAGGTATGAAAAAGGGATTTAAAAAAACGAAAGTTTCTTTACATTTTTTAAGAATAGGCAGTGGTGCGTGGGACCGCTGCCTGCTCTTAAAAAATGTTTTTGCAAATATTCTCACAGGGGAATGGGTCCCGAGGGGGCCCCTTTCCATTTGCAAATGGGTTACCACCTTCTTGAAGTAGGCAGAAAAATGTGAATGTCTTGCAACCTCATTTCGGTTGTAAAACCTTCACCAAACCACAGAGATTCGGTATTAGGAAGGGACGCACTAAGCACGCCCCTTACTAATACCGAATCGCACACTCAATTTGCAATTCAGTAATAGATTACTGAATTTCAAATTGGATCTTTGTACATTAAAAAAATGTTATTTGGAGGACACAAACGACCCTATTGTGTGATTTGGGACGTTTGCGATTTCACAAAAGCTTTGTACATATGGCCCTAACTGGTTAAACAAGTAGGTCTTCTGTTTAAAGGTTCATTGTCATACACAAGGTTAACTTGAAAAGAATGTAAGATTCCATGTGACACACTGATACGAAACCGACATGGCCAGTCCTGTCCTACACTGACTCCTGCCGTACACAAAGAATGAGACTGCATTTGCCTTCCTGGGGAAAGTGGCCACCTCTGGCATATAATATCTGGGATGGAAGCAGCTACTATTGGCCAGTCAAAGGCCGGCACATTGCAGGGTCCATAACTGGACCAGTGTTCTTCTTTGGCTTAGAGCCTGAATTATTGTGTATGTTTGAGCCAAAAAACTGAACCTGTCAGTCCACACCATGAGAAACTTATACAGTTAAATCAGAGCAGGTGTTGTATTTACTCTTGTTAAATGTTGTATTCATTTTTGTTAATGTGACTAACTAAAGTTAACTTTCAGTATTTACTTTTCTCTTGTCATTATAGTTCTCTAGAGTTCCTCCAGAGGACATCTAATTGTTTGAAAGGCAACTAACAACTGCATTAAGGGCACAGCATTCTGCAAAATCTAGACTCCTTAATAATTTGTCCGCAAGATAAGACCAACCAGTGCCATGGGCATGTCCCTGCCCCCAATGCTTAACACATTGGGAATGTTCCATCAATATTCCAATCAGTGTTGAGCACAATTAAACTGAATCTCCCACTCAGTCAGCCAAAGTCACTCTAAATTGGTAAAACTGCAGCATTGCGCAGATTAAAAATTGACAAAATCAGAACAAATTAAGGAATTTGAAGACTCTCTGAGACAGCTACCATCTTACACAAAGGCAAGATTTTAGAAACATTGGTGTAACACAATTTGCAACTGCAACAAACCGGATAGAGATACTATGCTACGGTTTACCTAACATAACCCTCTGCAGACCAATGTTCACAAGTGTTGCGATGACTCACTGTCCAATATTGCCTACAGCATGAGACAAAAAAAAAAACAATCAAACCCTGTGAAAAGCCTGAGCTTGTGGTAGATTCACGGCCCACCTCAACAAAGAATATATTGCCTTTGGCAAACAAGTCTGAAAATACAATGGCAACAAGCAACAGACATAACAGAGGGGGACTTTGCTGCTGCAGAAAGTCATGGACACTAGCAGAACAATGATTAATTGAAAACAACATTCAAGTCATACATTTAAAGAAACAATCACATTCATACACTGATCATGTTGAAAGCTGTGATCCAACATCTTCAGAGGAGCGTGAGATTGGATCACCCCAAGCCCCACCCACCTCCATCAAGATCTACTGTTTGAGATGGAAAAAGCTTTAACTTTTATCATGAACACAAACAGCAAGACCCCATAATGGGGAGTAAGAGCAAAAGCAACAGAAAAGAGAGTGACCCGGACCTCCTGTAACTAAATCCATTCCAATCTGTCAGGTACTGCAAGGCATCCTTTTTTATAAGATACAAGAAAACTACAAAAATAGTGCAACAAATCTCCATCAAACACCCCAGCTCTACTTCCACTCTATCAATCCAGCAAATTGCGCTCCTAAATCTGTGGAAGGGCCCTCTCCTCATCCCCTGCACATGGATAGGCCTCACTTGTGCATGTCCTCAAGCTTCATGAGGGCAGGAGTACCTTAAGCCCCCAGCAGGATTAGCAAACCAAACCTTATTGCTCTGGCAGCTCCAAATTGTCATTTCAATTCTTCACTATCCTGTCAGTGGTTTCCTTTTTTGCCTCACACAAGGGCCAGACCACTATTGTCCCCAGTGCATTCTTCATTGCTCCCATATGTTTTCCCACTTATAGGGGCGGCCCCTCCACTCATAGACTTGCTGTTCCACCAACATGCACCCATCCATGTCTGTTTACCAGGTCAAATTTTGAGGCATGTCAGATCTTTACTTCTTGCCCAGATTCCTTTTTGCTGTTGTCAGCCCCATGGTGGTGAGAGTTCTGTGTTGTGTGGGGTGTGTTCAATCTCTCCAAATGTTGAGTACCTCTAGCCTAGGAGACAGTTTTGCCTGGGATCCAGTGACATTAATCTGGCCCGCCCATGCAGCCTTCAGTAGCCAATTAGCATTGGGCGTGAAGAAAGGTTCCCAATCAGTTGCATCCTCTGGCACAGAGATCTGACCCTATTTCCCCCCATCTTACACAGCCTAGATTTTGTTGAGTAGGAGGTATGTAGAAAGAGCGACTGGACCAGGCAAAAGCTAGCCCAGTTCACTATTTCTTGAGGGTGCTAAGTGCCTACTCCCACCCCCCTCTTTAGCTTCTCTCCGGCATTTCAGTAATTGTTGAGCAGCTACAAGCAAGTTAGATGGTTTCTTGGTAAGGGGTTCTGCCAGCAGGGTGGTCTTTCAGCGGGGGCGCCTTTGCAACCTATGGTACCACCACTATGTGAGTCGACATAGCATGGTGTGTGTGGAACTAGAAAAATACCTCAGTCTCAGCCATCTGGCAGTCCTCCTAAAGGACAACTCCAGTTCATCAGTCTCTCATCTAGGCAGACACTCCCAATTTTCGGATTCATGTCTAGTCTCATCACTCAGATCTCTGCATTTTCTGCACTTTTTCTGCACTTTACTCTGTGCCACACTGTGCCATACCAGGGTTTGATTCACTAATGCCTTCTCCCATACACTTATCTAGTGGTCTCCTTCCGTGATCGAATCATGGACTTGGTATGACACTTTAGTTCTGCCATCGACTTCGGTACATACAAAGCTGTTGGGTAGCCCATAATTCCCAGAATCACGGTATTTACTTTTAGGAATGGCTCATTACAATCCAGAACAGTATTCCAAGCTATCCAATAGCACAATCCACCTGTCATTGACTCCCCTCGTGAGTTTGGCAAGGCTGTCTGCACCTCCCCTCCATCATACAGGAGCATTGGGATTTATGCCTCCAGCTTTCTTTTTTCTCTTTGTTTTCATAGAATAGGATAGAACAGTGTGGACCATCAGCCAAACTGAATACAAAACACTTCCAACATCAATTTCTGTCCACACTCCCCTTACCGTCCCCCTACTCTTCGACTCTCCTGTTCCCATTCAGGAGAACTGCATGGATATGACTTACTCTGCTATAAAACTCAGGAGTCACTAAGGATAGCCTGCGTCATTTGTTCAGGGCCACATGTGAAACATCCTAGAAAAGGTCAAGAGTATATTCTCGAAAAATGAGCAGATCTAATTCATTTACTTCTCACATGAACAATGTCCTTTAGGTGGGAGGACCGCGCTTAACTATAATGTTGCAGACAGACACCAGGTGCTTCCCGTAGTGCTCTTACTCGATGTGCCTGGATTATGGGAATCTCATGTGGTGGGCCCTCTTTGAGTACAATTTGGAAAAGAGACTTATAGTACAGGATGATGTCATCACATTCCTCTGTTCCGAAACATTCCAGATTAGCACATTAACTCACTGTGATCCATTTTCCAAATCTTTCAATTTTCCCAGAGTGCCTTGATTTCTTCAACCTTATTAGATAGGGAACCCATATGTTCTTGACCTCTTTGCTCATGGCAAGTATGTCATCTTCGTTGTTTGCCACTAGGTCACCCCTGCCTCTATTTCATTAGTCACTCACGACCTTGACCTTCTACCCACTCTTTCCAACACGTCAAGTAGCTATGTCCTCCCCAGAATGTTGAAGGCCTTGAACTTTGACCCCATCTTCCCCAAGCGTCAGGTAAGTATGTCCTCTCCGGAGTGTTGAAGACCTTGACCTTTGACCCCCTTTTTTAAACACTTCCTGGTAAGTATGTCCTCACCGGAGTGTTGAAGACCTTGATCTTTGACCCCCTCTTTCCAACACTTTCCGGTAGGTATGTCCTCGCTGGTGTGTCGAGGACCTTGACCTTTGACCCCCTCTTTCCAACACGTCAGGTAGCTATGTCCTCTCCAAAGTTTTAAAGTCCTTGATTTTTGACCCCCCCTTTCTCAAGTGTCAGGTAGGTATGTCCTCGCCTGAGTGTAGAAGATCTTGACCTTTGACCCCCTCTTTCCCAAGCGTCAGATAGGTATGTAGTCTCCGTTGTGTTGAAGACCTTGACCTTTGACCCCCCTCTTTCCACGTAAAAGTTAGGTATGTCCTCTCTGGAGTGTTGAAGATCTTGACCCCCTCTTTCCAACACTTCCTGGTAGGTATGTCCTCGCCGGAAGGTTGAAGACCTTGACCTTTGACACCCACTTTCCAACACTTTTCGGTAGGTATGTCCTCGCCGGACTGTTGAAGACCTTGACCCTTGACACCCTCTTTTCCCATGCGTCAGGTAGGTATGTCCTCGCCGTAGTGCTGAAGACCTTGTCCTTTGACCCCCTCTTTCCCACCCATCCGGTAGGTATGTCCTCGCCAGATTGTTGAAGACCTTGACCTTTGACCCCCTCTTTCCCATGCTTTCCGGTAGGTATGTTTTGGCCGGAATGTTGAAGACCTTGACCTTTGACCCACTCTTTCCCACGAGTCAGGTAGGTATGTCCTCGCCGGAGTGTTGAAGACCTTGACCTTTGACCCCTCTTTTCCACGAGTCAGGTAGCTATGTCCTTGCCGGAGTGTTAAGACCTTGACCTTTAACCCCCTCTTTCCCACGTGTCAGGTAGATACGTCTTCGCCGGAGTGTTGAAGACCTTGACCTTTGACTCCCTCTTTTCCATGCGTCAGGTAGCTACGTCCGCGCCGGAGTGTTGAAGACCTTGACCTTTCACTCCCTCTTTTCCTTGCGTCAGGTAGCTATGTTCTCACCAGAGTGTTGAAGACCTTGACCATTGAAACCCCCTCTTTCCCACCCGTCAGGTAGGTGAGTCCTCTCTGGAGTGTTGAAGACCGTGGCCTTTGACCCCCTCTTTCCCAATTGTCAGGTAGGTATGTCCTTGCCGGAGGGTCCAAGACCTTGGCCTTTGACCTCCTATTTCCCACTCCTCAGGTAGGTATGTCCTCTCCGGAGTGTCGTTGAACTTGACCCTTGACCCACTCTTTCCAACACATTCCGGTAGGTATGTCCTCGCCGGAGTGTTGAAGACCTTGACCTTTGACCTACTCTTTCCAACACTTTACGGTATGTAGGACCTCGCCGGAGTGTTGAAGACCATGAGCTTTGACTGTCTCTTTGCTACGCATCAGTTAGACCTTGACCTTGACCCCCTCTTTCCGATGCGTCAGGTAGGTATGTCCTCTCCTGAGTGTTGAAGAACTTGACCTTTTACCCCCTCTTTCTCACGCGTAAGGTAGGTATTTCCTCGCCGGAGTGTTGAAGACCTTGACCTTTCACCCCCTCTTTCCTACGCTTCAGGTAGGTATGTCCTTGCCGGAGTATCGAAGACCTTGACCTTTAACTCCCTCTTTCCGACGCGTAAGGTATCTATGTCCTCGCCAGAGTGTGAAAGACCTTGACCTTTGACTCCCTCTATCCCACGCATCAGTTAGTTTTGTCCTATCCCGAGTGTTGAAGACCTTGATCTTTCACCCCCTATTGATCACGCTTCAGGTAACTATGTCCTCGCTGTAGTGTCGTAGACCTTGACCTTTGAACCCCTCTTTCCCACGCGTCAGGTTGGTATATCCTCTCCGAAGTGTTGAAAACCATGACACGCTCTTTCCCGCGTGTCAGGTAGGTATGTCCTTGCCAGTGTCGAAGCCTTTGACCCACTCTTGTGTCAGGTAGGTATGTTCTCGACGGAGATTTAAAGACCTTGACCTTTGACCTACTCTTTCCCACGCGTCAGGAAGGTATGTCCTCCCCAGACTTTTGAAGACCTTGGCCTTTGACACATTCTTACCCACGCGTCAGGTAGATATGTCATCTCCAGAGTGTCAAAGACCTTGACCTATGACCCCCTCTTTCCCACACATCCGGTAGGTATGTCCTCTCCGTATTGTTTAAGAACTTGACCTTTTACCCCCTCTTTACCACGCGTCAGGTAGATATGTCCTCGCAGGAGTGTCGAAGACCTTGACCTTTGACCCCCTCTTTCCCACGGGTCAGGTTGGTATATCCTCTCCGAAATGTTGAAGACCATGACCCGCTCTTTCCCATGTGTCAGGTAGGTATGTCCTCGCCAGTGTCGAAGCCTTTGACCCACTCTTTCCCATGCGTCAGGTAGGTATGTCCTCACCGGACTTTCGGAGACCTTGACCTTTGACCCACTCTTTCCCACGCGTCAGGTAGGTATGTCCTCGCAGGAGTGTTGAAGACCTTGACCTTTGACCCCCTCTTTCCCACGCATAAGGTAGGTATGTCCTAGCCGGAGTGTCGAAGACCTTGACCTTCGACCCCCTTTTTCCCCCACGTCCAGTATGTATATCCTCGCCAGAGTGTTGAAGACCTTGACCTTTGACTGCCTCTTTCCCAAGCAACAGGTAGGTATGTCCTCACCGGAGTGTTGAAGACCTTGACCTTTGATCCCCTCTTTCCCACATGTCACACATGTACATCCTCGCTGGAGTGTCGAAGATCTTGATCTTTGACCACCTCTTTCCCACGCAACAGGTAGGTATGTACTAGCCGGAGTGTCTACGACCTTGACCTTTGAACCACTTTTTCCAACACTTTCCAGTAAGTATGTCCTCACCGAGTGTCGAAGACCTTGACCTTTGACTCCCTTTTTCCCACGCGTCCGGTATGTATATCCTCGCCGGACTGTTGAAGACCTTGACCGTTGACCCCTCTTTCCCACGCGTCAGGTTGGTATGTTCTCTCCGGAGTGTTGAAGACTTTGATCATTTACCCGCTCTTTCCCAGGCGTCAGGGAGGTATGTCCTCGCCGGAGTGTCGAAGGCCTTGACCTTTGACCCCCTCTTTACCACGCGTCAAGGTAGGTCTTTCCTCGCCAGAGTGTCGAAGACTTTGACCTTTGAGTCCCTCTTTCCCACGTGTCAGGTAGCTATATCTTTGCCGGAGTGACGAAGACCTTGACCTCTGACCCCCTCTTTCCCACTCGTGAGGAAGGTATGTCCTTGCCGGACTTTCGAAGACCTTGGCCTTTGACACACTCTTTCCCAGGCGTCACGTAGGTATGTCCTCTCTGGAGTGTCGAAGACCTTGACCTATGACCCAATCTTTCCCACGTGTGAGGTAGGTATGTCCTCACTGGAGTGTTGAAGACCTTTACCTTTGACCCACGCTTTCCCATGCGTCAGGTATATATATCCTCACCGGAGTGTTGGAGACCTTGTCCTTTGACCCCATCTTTCCCACACGTCAGGTAGGTATATCCTCTCTGGAGTGTTGAAGATCATGACCTGCTCTTTCCCACGCGTCAGGTAGGTATGTCCTCGCCAGAGTGTCGAAGCCTTTGACCCACTCTTTCCCAAGCGTCGGGTAGGTATGTTCTCACCGGACTTTCAGAGACCTTGACCTTTGACCCACTCTTTCACATGCGTCAGGTAGGTATGTCCTCGCAGGAGTGTCGAAGACCTTGACCTTTGACCCACTTTTTCCAACAATTTCTGGTAGGTATGTCCTCACCGGAGTGTTGAAGACCTTGACCTTTGACCCCCTCTTTCCCACGCATCAGGCAGGTATGTCCTCGCCAGAGTGTTCAAGATCTTGATCTTTGACCCCCTCTTTCCTACTCGTCTGGTAGGTATGTCCTCGCCGGAGTGTTGAAGACCTTGAACTTTGACCCCCTCTTTCCCATGCATCAGGTAGGTATGTCCTCATCAGAGTGTTGAAGACCTTCACCCGCCCTTTCCAACGCGTAAGGTAGGAATGTCCTAGCTGGAGAGTCGACGACCTTGACATTTGACCCACTTTTTCCAACACTTTCTTGTAGGTATGTCCTCACCGGAGTGTTGAAGACCTTGACCTTTGACCACCTCTTTCCCACGCAACAGGTAGGTAGGTCCTAGCCGGAGTGTCGACGACCTTGACCTGTGACCCACTTTTTTCAACACTTTCCGGTAAGTATGTCCTCACCGGAGTGTTGAAGACCTTGACCTTTGACACCCTCTTTCCCACGCGTCAGGTAGGTATGTCCTCGCCGTAGTGTTGAAGACCTTGACTCCCTCTTTCCCAGGCGTCAGGTAGGTATGTTATCTCCGGAGTGTTGAAGACCTTGACCTTTTACCCCCTCCTTCCCATGCGTCAGGTAGATATGTCCACTCCGGAGTGCTGAAGACCTTGACCTTTGACTCGCACTCTCCCAAGCGTCAGGTAGGTATGTCCTCACCAGACTTTCGAAGACCTTGGCCTTTGACAGACACTTTCCCAAGCGTCAGGTTGGTATGTCCTCACTGGAATATCGAAGACCTTGGCATTTGATCCACTCTATCCCATGCATCAGGTAGGTATGTCATCGCTGGAGTGTCGAAGACCTTGACCTTTGACCCCCTCTTTCCCACGCGTCAGGAAGGTATGTCCTCTCTGGAGTGTCAAAAACCTTCACCTATGACCCCCTCTTTCCCACGCGTGAGGTGTGTATGTCCTCGCCAGAGGGTCGAAGACGTTTGACCCACTCTTTCCCACGCGTCAGGTAGGTATGTCCTCCCCAGTGTGTCGTAGCCTTTGATCCACTCCTTCCCACGCGTGAGGTGTGTATGTGCTCACCGGAGGGTCGAAGACCTTTGACCCACTCTTTCCCATGTGTCAGGTAGGTATGTCCTCACCGGACTTTCGGAGACCTTGACCTTTGACCCACTCTTTCCCACGCGTCAGGTTGGTATGTCCTCGCACGAGTGTGGAAGACCTTGACCTTTGACCCCCTCTTTCCCACGCGTCAGGTAGCTATGTCATCGCCGGAGTGTTGAGGACCTTGACCTTTGACCCCCTCTTTCCCACGCGTCAGGTAGGTATGTCCTCGCCGGAGTGTTGAAGACCTTGACCTTTGACCCCTCTTTCCCACACGTCAGGTAGGTATTTCCTCTCCGTAGTGTTTAAGACCTTGACCTTTTACCCCCTCTATCCCACGCGTCAGGTAGATGTGTCCTCTCCGGAGCGTTGAAGACCTTGTCCCGCTCTTTCCCACGCGTCAGGTAACTATGTCCTTGCAGGAGTGTTGAAGACCTTGACCTTGACCTTTGACCCATTCTTTCCCATGCGTCAGGTAGGTATGTCCTCGCCGGAGTGTTGAAGACCTTGACCTTTGACCCCTCTTTCCCACACGTCAGGTAGGTATGTCCTCTCCATAGTGTTTAAGACCTTGACCTTTGATCCCTCTTTCCCACGATTCAAATAGATATGTCCTCTCCGGAGTGTTGAAGACCTTGACCTTTGGCACCCTCTTTCCTACGCGTCTGATAGGTATGTCCTCTCCGGAGTGCCGAAGACCATGACCTATGACCCCCTCTTTCCCACGCCTGAGGTAGGTATGTCCTCGCCGTAGTGTGGAAGACTATGACCTTTGACCCACTCTTTCCCACGTGTCAGTTAGGTATGTCCTCGCCGGAATGTTGAAGACCGTGTCTTTCCAACACTTTCCGGTAGGTATGTCCTCGCCACAGTGTTGAAGACCTTGACATTTGACCCACTCTTTCCCACGAGTCAGGAAGGTATGTCCTCGCAGGAGTATCGAAGACCTTGACCTTTGACCCCTCTTTCCCACATGTCAGGTAGGTATTTCCTCTCCGTAGTGTTTAAGACCTTGACCTTTTACTCCCTCTATCCCACGCGTCAGGTAGATGTGTCCTCTCCGGAGCGTTGAAGGCCTTGTCCCGCTCTTTCCTACGCGTCAGGTAGCTATGTCCTCGCCGGAGTGTTGAAGACCTTGACCTTTGACCCCCTAATTCCCACGCGTCAGGTAGGTATGTCCTCGCCAGAGTGTTGAAAACCTTGACTTTTGACCCCTCTTTCCCACACGTCAGGTAGGTATGTCCTCTCGGTAGTGGTTAAGGCCTTGACCTTTGATCCCTCTTTCCCACGATTCAAATAGATATGTCCTCTCCGGAGTGTTGAGACCTTGACCTTTCGCACCCTCTTTCCTACGCGTCTGTTAGGTATGTTCTCTCCGGAGTGCCGAAGACCATGACCTACGACCTCCTCTTTCCCACGCCTGAGGTAGGTATGTCCTCGCCGTAGTGTGGAAGACTTTGGCCTTTGACCCACTCTTTCCCACGTGTCAGGTAGGTATGTCCTCGCCGGAATGTTGAAGACCGTGTCTTTCCACCACTTTCCGGTAGGTATGTCCTCGCCACAGTGTTGAAGACCTTGACATTTGACCCACTCTTTCCCACGCGTCAGGAAGGTATGTCCTCGCAGGAGTGTCGAAGACCTTGATTGTTGACCCACTTTTTACAACACTTTCCGGTAGGTATGTCCTCACCGAAATGTTGAAGACCTTGACCGTTGACCCTCTCTTTCCCACATGTCAGGTAGAAATGTCCGCGCCGGAGTGCCGAAGACCATGACCTACGACCCCCTCTTTCCCACGCCTGAGGTAGGTATGTCCTCGCCGTAGTGTGGAAGACTTTGACCTTTGACCCAACTTTCCCACGTGTCAGGTAGGTATGTCCTCGCCGGAATGTTGAAGACCGTGTCTTTCCAACACTTTCCGGTAGGTATGTCCTCGCCACAGAGTTGAAGATCTTGACATTTGACCCACTCTTTCCGACGCGTCAGGAAGGTATGTCCTCGCAGGAGTGTCGAAGACCTTGACCGTTGACCCACTTTTTACAACATGTCAGGTAGGTATGTCCGCACCGGAGTGTTGAAGACCATGACCTTTGACCTCTCTTCCCCACGCGTCAGGTAGGTATGTTCTCTCCGTAGTGTTAAGAACTTGACCTTTTACCCCCGCTTTCCCACACGTCAGGTAGATATGTCCTCTCCGGAGCATTGAAGACCATGACCCGCTCTTTCCCTCGCCTCAGGTAGGTATGTCCTCGCAGGAGTGTCGAAGACCTTGACCTTTGACCCCCTCTTTCCCACTCGTCAGGTAGGTATGTCCTAGCAGGAGTGTCGACGACCTTGACCTTTTACACACTTTTTCCAACATTTTCCGGTAAGTATGTCCTTCCCGGAGTGTTGAAGCCTTGACCGTTGACCCCATCTTTCCCTCGCGTCAGGTAGGTATATCCTCTCCGAAGTGTTGAAGACCATGACCCTTTCTTTCCCACGTGTCAGGTAGGTATGTCCTCGCCGGGGTGTCGAAGACCTTGACCTTTGACCCACTCTTTCCCACGCGTCAGGTAGGTATTTCCCCAATAGGAGTGTCGAAGACCTTGACCTTTGACCCCCCTCTTTCCCAGCATCAGGTAGGTATGTCCTCGCCAGAGTGTTCAAGACCTTGACCTTTGACCTCCTCTTTCCTACGCGTCAGGTAGGTATGTCCTCGCCGGAGTGTTGAAGACCTTAACCTTTTACCCCCTCTTTCCCACACGTCAGGTAGATATGTCCTCTATGGAGCGTTGAAGACCTTGACCCGCTCTTTCCCACGCATAAGGTAGGTATGTCCTAGCCGGAGTGTCGACGACCTTGTCCTTTGATCTACTTTTTCCAACACTTTCCGGTAAGTATGTCCTCACCGGAGTGTCGAAGACCTTGACCTTTGACCTCCTTTTTCCCATGCGTCCGGTATGTATATCCTCGCCAAAGTGTTGAAGACCTTGACCTTTGACCACCTCTTTCCCACGCAACAGGTAGGTATGTCCTCACCGGAGTGTTGAGGACCTTGACCTTTGACTCCCTCTTTCCCACGTGTCAGGTAGCTATTTCCTCGCCGGAGTGTCGAAGACCTTGACCTCTGACCCCCTCTTTCCAACTCGTGAGGAAGGTATGTCCTTGCCGGACTTTCGAAGACCTTGGCCTTTGACACACTCTTTCCCACGTGTCACGTAGGTATGTCCTCTCCGGAGTGTCGAAGACCTTGACCTATGACCCCATCTTTCCACGTGTGAGGTAGGTATGTCCTCACCGGAGTGTTGAAGACCGTGACCTTCGACCCCCTCTTTCTCACGCATCAGGTATGTATATCCTCTCCGGAGTATTGAAGACCCTGACCTTTAACCCCATCTTTCCTACTCGTCTGGTAGTTATATCCTCTCTGGAGTGTTGAAGACCATGACACGCTCTTTCCCACGCGTCGGGTAGGTGTGTCCTCGCCGAAGTGTCGAAGACCTTGACCTTTGACTCGCTCTTTCCCACGCGTCAGGTAGGTATGTCCTTGCCAGAGTGTCGAAGCCTTTGACTCACTCTTTCCCATGCGTTAGGTAGGTATGTCCTCACCAGACTTTTGGAGACCTTGACCTTTGACCCACTCTTTCCCACGCGTCAGGTAGGTATGTCCTCGCAGGAGTGTCGAAGACCTTGACCTTTGACCCACTTTTTCCAACAATTTCCGGTAGGTATGTCCTCGCCGGAGTGTTGAAGAACTTGACCTTTGACCCCCTCTTTCCCACACATCAGGTAGGTATGTCCTCGTGGGAGTGTTCAAGACCTTGACCTTTGACCCCCTCTTTCCTGCACGTCAGGTAGGTATGTCCTTGCCGGAGTGTTGAAGACCTTGATCTTTGACCCCTCTTTCCCATGTATCAGGTAGGTATGTCCTCGCTGGAGTGTTGAAGACCTTAACCTTTTACCCCCTCTTTCCCACGAGTCAGGTAGATATGTCCTCTATGGAGCGTTGACGACCTTGACTCTCTCTTTCCCACGCGTAGGGTAGATATGTCCTAGCCGGAGTGTCGAAGACTTTGACTTTTGACCCACTTTTTCTAACACTTTCCGGAAGGTATGTCCTCACCGGAGTGTTGAAGACCTTGACCTTTGACCACCTCTTTCCCACACGTCATGTATGTAAATTCTCGCCGGAGTGTCAAAGACCGTGACCTTTGACCACCTCTTTCCCACGCAACAGGTAGGTATGTCCTAGCTGGAGTGTCGACGACCTTGACCTTTGACCCACTTTTTCAAACACTTTCCGGTAAGTACGTCCTCACCGGAGTGTTGATGACCTTGACCTTTGACCCCATCTTTCCTACACGTCAGGTATGTATATCCTCGCCGGAGAGTTGAAGACCTTGACCTTGACCTTTGACCCCCTCTTTCTCCTGCATCAGGTATGTATATCCACTCCGGAGTATTGAAGACCTTGACCTTTGACCCCATCTTTCCCACTCGTCTGGTAGGTATATCCTCTCCGGAGTGTTGAAGACCATGACATGCTCTTTCCCACGCGTCAGGTAGGTGTGTTCTCACCGGAGTGTCGAAGACCTTGACCTTTGACTCGCTCTTTCTCACGCGTCAGGTAGGTATGTCCTCACCGGAGTGTTCAAGAACATGACCTTTGACCCCCTCTTCCCTATGCGTCAGGTAGGTATGTCCGCGCCGGAGTGTTGAAGACCTTGACCTTTGACCCCTCTTTCCCACACTTCAGGTAGGTATGTCCTCTCCGGAGTGTTGAAGACCTTGACCTTTTACCCCCTCCTTCCCACGCCTCAGGTAGATATGTCTTCTCCGGAGTGCTGAAGACCTTGACCTTTGACTCGCTCTCTCCCAAGCGTCAGGTAGGTATGTCCTCGCCGGAGCGTTGAAGACCTTGAACTTTTACCCCTCTTTCCCATGTATCAGGTAGGTATGTCCTCACTGGAGTGTTGAAGACCTTAACCTTTTACCCCTCTTTCTCACGCGTCAGGTAGATATGTCCGCTTTGGAGCGTTGAAGACCTTGACTCGCTCTTTCCCAAGCGTAAGGTAGGTATGTCCTAGCCGGAGTGTCGTCGACCTTGACTTTTGACCCACTTTTTCCAACACTTTCCGGAAGGTATGTCCTCACCGGAGTGTTGAAGACCTTGACCTTTGACTCCCTCTTTCCCACGCGTCATGTATGTAAATCCTCAAGGGAGTTTCAAAGACCTTGACCTTTGACCACCTCTTTCTCACGCAACAGGTAGGTATGTCCTAGCCGGAGTGTCGACGACCTTGACCGTTGACCCACTTTTTCCAACACTTTCCGGTAAGTATGTCCTCACCAGAGTGTTGAAGACCTTGACCTTTGACCCCTTCTTTCCTGCACATCAGGTATGTATATCCTCGCCGGAGAGTTGAAGACCTTGACCTTTGACCCCCTCCTACCCAGGCATCAGGTAGGTATGTCGTCGCCGCTGGAGTGTTGAAGACCTTGACCTTTAACCCCCTCTTTCCCAGGCATCAGGTAGGTATGTCGTCGCCGCCGGAGTGTTGAAGACCTTGACCTTTGACCCCCTCTTTCCCACACGTCAGGTAAGGATGTCCTCGCTGGACTGTTGAAAGACCTTGACCTTTGACCCCTCTTTCCCACACTTCAGGTAGGTATGTCCTCTCTGGATTGTTGAAGACCTTGACCTTTGATCCCTCTTTCCAACACTTCAGGTAGGTATGTCCTCTCCGGATTGTTGAAGACCTTGACCTTTTACCCCCTCCTTCCCATGCGTCAGGTAGATATGTCCTCTCCGGAGTGCTGAAGACCTTGACCTTTGACTCGCTCTCTCCCAAGCGTCAGGTAGGTATGTCCTCGAATGACTTTCGAAGACCTTGGCCTTTGACACACACTTTCCCACGCGTCAGGTTGGTATGTCTTCGCCGGAGTATGTAAGACCTTGGCCTTTGTTCCACTCTTTCCCATGCGTCAGGTAGGTATGTCATCGCTGGAGTGTCGAAGACCTTGACCTTTGACCCCCTCTTTCCCACGCGTCAGGTATGTATGTCCTCGCCAGAGGGTCAAAGACCTTGACATTTGACCCACTCATTCCCACGTGTCAGGTAGGTATGTCCTCGCCTTAGTTTCGAAGACCTTGAACTTTGACCCACTTTTGCCAACACTTCAGGTAGGTATGTCCTCGGTGGCGTGTTGACTACCTTGACCTTTGAACCCCCTCTTTCCTACGCTTAAGGTAGGTATATCCTCGCCGGACTGTTGAAGACCTTGACCTTTGACCCCTCTTTCCCACACTTCAGGTAGGTATGTCCTCCGGGCTGTTAAAGACCTTGACCTTTTACCCCCTCCTTCCCACACCTCAGGTAGATATGTCCTCTCTGGAGTGCTGAAGATCTTGACCTTTGACTCGCTCTCTCCCAAGCGTCAGGTAGGTATGGCCTCGCCGGAGTTTTGAAGACCTTGAACTTTTACCCCTCTTTCCCATGTATCAGGTAGGTATGTCCTCACTGGAGTGTTGAAGAGCTTGACCTTTGACCCCCTCTTTCCCACGCGTCATGTATGTAAATCCTTGCCGGAGTTTTAAAGACCTTGACCTTTGACCACCTCTTTCCCACGCAACAGGTAGGTATGTCCTAGCCGGAGTGTCGACGACCTTGACCATTGACCCACTTTTTCCAACACTTTCCGGTAAGTATGTCCTCACTGGAGAGTTGAAGACCTTGACCTTTGACCCCTTCTTTCCTACACATCAGGTATGTATATCCTTGCCGGAGAGTTGAAGACCTTGACCTTTGACCCCCTCTTACCCAGGCATTAGGTAGGTATGTCGTCGCCGCCGGAGTGTTGGAGACCTTAACCTTTGACCTCCTCTTTCCCAGGCATCAGGTAGGTATGTCCGCTTTGGAGCGTTGAAGACCTTGACTCGCTCTTTCCAAAGCGTAAGGTAGGTATGTCCTGTGTCGTCGACCTCGACTTTTGACCGACTTTTTCCAACACTTTACGGAAGGTATGTCCTCACCGGAGTGTTGAAGACCTTGACCTTTGACCCCCTCTTTCCCAGGCATCAGGTAGGTATGTCCTCTCCGGATTTTTGAAGACCTTGACCTTTGACCCCTCTTTCCAACACTTCAGGTAGGTATGTCCTCTCAGGAGTGTTGAAGACCTTGACCTTTTACCCCCTCCTTCCCACGCGTCAGGTAGATATGTCCTCTCTGGAGTGCTGAAGACCTTGACCTTTGACTCGCTCTCTCCCAAGTGTCAGGTAGGTATGTCCTCGACTGACTTTCGAAGACCTTGGCCTTTGACACACACTTTCCCACGTGTCAGGTTGGTATGTCCTCGCCGGAGTATGTAAGACCATGGCCTTTGTTCCACTCTTTCCCATGCGTCAGGTAGGTATGTCATCGCTGGAGTGTCAGAGACCTTGACCTTTGACCCCCTCTTTCCCACGCGTCAGGTATGTATGTCCTCGCCGGAGGGTCAAAGACCTTGACATTTGACCCACTCTTTCCCACGTGTCAGGTAGGTATGTCCTCGCCTTAGTTTCGAAGACCTTGAACTTTGACCCACTTTTGCCAACACTTCAGGTAGGTATGTCCTCGCCCGCGTGTTGACTACCTTGACCTCTGACCCCCTCTTTCCTACGCTTCAGGTAGGTATATCCTCGCTAGACTGTTGAAGACCATGACCTTTGACCCCTCTTTCCCACTTTTCAGGTAGGTATGTCCTCCGGGCTGTTGAAGACCTTGACCTTTTACCCCTTCTTTCGCACGCCTCAGGTAGATATGTCCTCTCCGGAGTGCTGAAGACCTTGACCTTTGACTCGCTCTCTCCCAAGCGTCAGGTAGGTATGTTCTCGCCAGACTTTTGAAGATCTTGGCCTTTGATCCACTCTTTTCCAGGCATCAGGTAGGTATTCTCTCTGCAGTGTCGAAGACCTTGACCCCTCTTTCCCACCCGTGAGGTATGTATGTCCTCACCGGAGTATTGAAGACCTTGACCGTTGACCCCATCTTTCCCACTCGTCTGGTAGGTATATCCTCGCCGCAGTGTGGAAGATTTTGACCTATGACCTACTCTTCCCCACGCGTCAGGTAGGTGTTTCCTCGCCGGAGTGTGGAAGACTTGACCTTTAACCCCCTCTTTCCAACACTTTCTGGTAGGTATGTCCTCGCCAGACTGTTGAAGACCTTGACCTTTGACACATACTTTCCCATGCGTCAGGTTGGTATGTCCTCGCCGGAGTATCGAAGACCTTGGCCTTTGATCCTCTCTTTCCCATGCGTCAGGTAGGTTTGTCATCGCTGGAGTGTCGAAGACCTTGACCTTTGACTCGCTCTCTCTCAAGCGTCTGGTAGGTATGTCCTCGCCGGAGTGTTGAAGACCTTGAACTTTTACCCCTCTTTCCCATGTATCAGGTAGGTATGCCCTCGCCGGAGTGTTGAAGACCTTGACCTTTGACCCCTCTTTCCCACACTTCAGGTAGGTATGTCCTCTAGGCTGTTGAAGACCTTGACCTTTGACCCCTCTTTCCCACACTTCAGGTAGGTATGTCCTCTCCGGAGTGTTGAAGACCTTGACCTTTTACCCCCTCCTTCCCACCCGTCAGGTAGATATGTCCTCTCCGGAGTGCTGAAGACCTTGACCTTTGACTCGTTCTCTCCCAAGCGTCAAGTATGTATGTCCTTGCCGGACTTTCGAAGAACTTGGCCTTTGACACATACTTTCCCACGCGTCAGGTTGGTATGTCCTCGCCGGAGTATGGAAGACCTTGGCCTTTGATCCTCTCTTTCCCATGCGTCAGGTAGGTTTGTCATCGCTGGAGTGTCGAAGACCTTGACCTTTGACTCGCTCTCTCTCCTTGAACTTTTACCCCTCTTTCCCATGTACAGGTAGGTATGTCCTCGCCGGAGTGTTGAAGACCTTGACCTTTGACCCCTCTTTCCCATACTTCAGGTAGGTATGTCCTCTGGGCTGTTGAAGACCTTGACCTTTGACCACTCTTTCCCACACTTCAGGTAGGTTTGTCCTCTCCGGAGTGTTGAAGACCTTGAACTTTTACCCCTCTTTCCCATGTACCAGGTAGGTATGTTCTCTCCGGAGTGTTGAAGACCTTGACCTTTGACCCCCTATTTTCCCACGCGTCATGTATGTAAATCCTTGCCGGAGTTTTAAAGACCTTGACCTTTGACCACCTCTTTCCCACGCAACCGGTAGGTATGTCCTAGCCGGAGTGTCGACAACCTTGACAGTTGACCAACTTTTTCCAACAGTTTCCGGTAAGTATGTCCTCACCGGAGAGTTGAAGACCTTGACCTCTGACCCCCTCTTACCCAGGCATCAGGTAGGTATGTCGTCGCCGTCGGAGTGTTGAAGACCTTGACCTTTGACCCCCTCTTTCCCAGGCATCAGGTAGGTATGTCGTCGCCGCCGGAGTATTTAAGATCTTGACCTTTGACCCCCCCTTTCCCACGCGTCAGGTAAGTATTTCCTCGCCGGGCTGTTGAAGACCTTGACCTTTGACCCCTCTTTCCCACACTTCAGGTAGGTATGTCCTCTCCGGATTGTTGAATACCTTGACCTTTGACCCTCCTTTCCACACTTCAGGTAGGTATGTCCTCTCAGGAGTGTTGAAGACCTTGACCTTTTACCCCCTCCTTTCCACGCGTCAGGTAGATATGTCCTCTCCGGAGTGCTGAAGACCTTGACCTTTGACTCGCTCTCTCCCAAGCGTCAGGTAGGTATGTCCTCGACTGACTTTCGAAGACCTTGGCCTTTGACACACACTTTCCCACGCGTCAGGTTGGTATGTCCTTGCCGGAGTATGTAAGACCTTGGCCTTTGATCCACTCTTTCCCATGCGTCAGGTAGGTATGTGATCGCCTTAGTTTCGAAGACCTTGAACTTTGACCCACTTTTGTCAACACTTCAGGTAGGTATGTCCTCGCCGGCGTGTTGACTACCTTGACCTTTGACCCCCTCTTTCCTACGCTTCAGGTAGGTATATCCTCGCCGGACTGTTGAAGACCTTGACCTTTGACCCCTCTTTCCCACACGTCAGGTAGGTATGTCCTCCGGGCTGTTGAAGACCTTCACCTTTTACCCCCTCCTTCCCACGCATCAGGTAGATATGTTCTCTCCGGAGTGCTGAAGACCTTGACCTTTGACTCGCTCTCTCCCAAGCGCCAGGTAGGTATGTTCTCGCCAGACTTTTGAAGATCTTGGCCTTTGATCCACTCTTTCCCACGTGTCAGGTAGGTATTCTCTCTGGAGTGTCGAAGACCTTGACCTTTGAACCCTCTTTCCCAAGCTTCGGGTAGGTATGTCCTTACCGGACTTTCTGAGACCTTGATATTTGACCCACTCTTTCTCACGCGTCAGGTTGATATGTCCTCGCCGGAGTATGGAAGACCTTGACCTATGACTGCCTCTTTCCCACCCGTGAGGTATGTATGTCCTCACCGGATTGTTGAAGACCTTGACCTTTGACTCCTTCTTTCTCACTCATCAGGTATGTATATCCTCTCCGGAGTATTGAAGACCTTGACCTTTGACCCCATCTTTCCAACTCGTCTGGTAGGTATATCCTCGCCACAGTGTGGAAGATTTTGACCTATGACCTACTCTTTCCCACGCGTCAGGTAGGTATGTCCTCTCAGGAGTGTTGAAGACCGTGACCTATTACCCCCTCTTTCCAACACTTTCTGGTAGGTATGTCCTCGCCCGACTGTTGAAGACCTTGACCTTTGACCCCCTCTTTCCCACGCGTCAGGTAGGTATGTCCTCTCAGGAGTGTTGAAGACCTTGACCTTTTACCCCCTCCTTCCCACGCGTCAGGTAGATATGTCCTCTCCGGAGTGCTGAAGACCTTGACCTTTGACTCGCTCTCTCCCAAGCGTCAAGTAGGTATGTCCTCGCTGGACTTTCGAAGACCTTGGCCTTTGACACACACTTTCCCACGCGTCAGGTTGGTATGTCCTTGCCGGAGTATGGAAGACCTTGGCCTTTGATCCACTCTTTCCCATGCGTCAGGTAGGTTTGTCATCGCTGGAGTGTCGAAGACCTTGACCACCCCCTCTATCCCACACGTCAGGTAGATATGTCCTCTCCGGAGTGCTGAAGACATTGACCTTTGACTCGCTCTCTCTCAAGCGTCAGGTAGGTATGTCCTCGCCGGAGTATTGAAGTCCTTGAACTTTTACCCCTCTTTCCCATGTATCAGGTAGGTATGTCCTCGCTGGAGCGTTAAAGACCTTGACTCGCTCTTTCCCACTCCTAAGGTAGGTATGTCCTAGCCGCAGTGTCGTCAACCTTGACTTTTGACCCACTTTTTCCAAAACTTTCCGGAAGGTATGTCCTCACTGGAGTGTTGAAGACCTTGACCTTTGACCCCCTCTTTCCCACGCGTCATGTATGTAAATCCTCGCCGGAGTTTTAAAGACCTTGACCTTTGACCACCTCTTTCCCACGCAACAGGTAGGTATGTCCTAGCCAGAGTGTCGACGACCTTGACCGTTGACCCTCTTTTTGCAACACTTTCCGGTAAGTATGTCCTCACCGGAGTGTTGAAGACCTTGACCTTTGACCCCTTCTTTCCTACACATCAGGTATGTATATCCTCGCCGGAGAGTTGAAGACCTCGACCTTTGACCCCCTCCTACCCAGGCATCAGGTAGGTATGTCCTCGCCGGACTGTTGAAGACCTTGACCTTTGTCCCCTCTTTCCCACACTTCAGGTAGGTATGTCCTCTCAGGAGTGTTGAATACCTTGACCTTTTACCCCCTCCTTGCCACGCGTCAGGTAGATATGTCCTCTCTGGAGTGCTGAAGACCTTGACCTTTGACTCGCTCTCTCCCAAGTGTCAGGTAGGTATGTCCTCGACTGACTTTCGAAGACCTTGGCCTTTGACACACACTTTCCCACGTGTCAGGTTGGTATGTCCTCGCCGGAGTATGTAAGACCATGGCCTTTGTTCCACTCTTTCCCATGCGTCAGGTAGGTATGTCATCGCTGGAGTGTCAGAGACCTTGACCTTTGACCCCCTCTTTCCCACGCGTCAGGTATGTATGTCCTCGCCGGAGGGTCAAAGACCTTGACATTTGACCCACTCTTTCCCACGTGTCAGGTAGGTATGTCCTCGCCTTAGTTTCGAAGACCTTGAACTTTGACCCACTTTTGCCAACACTTCAGGTAGGTATGTCCTCGCCCGCGTGTTGACTACCTTGACCTCTGACCCCCTCTTTCCTACGCTTCAGGTAGGTATATCCTCGCTAGACTGTTGAAGACCATGACCTTTGACCCCTCTTTCCCACTTTTCAGGTAGGTATGTCCTCCGGGCTGTTGAAGACCTTGACCTTTTACCCCTTCTTTCGCACGCCTCAGGTAGATATGTCCTCTCCGGAGTGCTGAAGACCTTGACCTTTGACTCGCTCTCTCCCAAGCGTCAGGTAGGTATGTTCTCGCCAGACTTTTGAAGATCTTGGCCTTTGATCCACTCTTTTCCAGGCATCAGGTAGGTATTCTCTCTGCAGTGTCGAAGACCTTGACCCCTCTTTCCCACCCGTGAGGTATGTATGTCCTCACCGGAGTATTGAAGACCTTGACCGTTGACCCCATCTTTCCCACTCGTCTGGTAGGTATATCCTCGCCGCAGTGTGGAAGATTTTGACCTATGACCTACTCTTCCCCACGCGTCAGGTAGGTGTTTCCTCGCCGGAGTGTGGAAGACTTGACCTTTAACCCCCTCTTTCCAACACTTTCTGGTAGGTATGTCCTCGCCAGACTGTTGAAGACCTTGACCTTTGACACATACTTTCCCATGCGTCAGGTTGGTATGTCCTCGCCGGAGTATCGAAGACCTTGGCCTTTGATCCTCTCTTTCCCATGCGTCAGGTAGGTTTGTCATCGCTGGAGTGTCGAAGACCTTGACCTTTGACTCGCTCTCTCTCAAGCGTCTGGTAGGTATGTCCTCGCCGGAGTGTTGAAGACCTTGAACTTTTACCCCTCTTTCCCATGTATCAGGTAGGTATGCCCTCGCCGGAGTGTTGAAGACCTTGACCTTTGACCCCTCTTTCCCACACTTCAGGTAGGTATGTCCTCTAGGCTGTTGAAGACCTTGACCTTTGACCCCTCTTTCCCACACTTCAGGTAGGTATGTCCTCTCCGGAGTGTTGAAGACCTTGACCTTTTACCCCCTCCTTCCCACCCGTCAGGTAGATATGTCCTCTCCGGAGTGCTGAAGACCTTGACCTTTGACTCGTTCTCTCCCAAGCGTCAAGTATGTATGTCCTTGCCGGACTTTCGAAGAACTTGGCCTTTGACACATACTTTCCCACGCGTCAGGTTGGTATGTCCTCGCCGGAGTATGGAAGACCTTGGCCTTTGATCCTCTCTTTCCCATGCGTCAGGTAGGTTTGTCATCGCTGGAGTGTCGAAGACCTTGACCTTTGACTCGCTCTCTCTCCTTGAACTTTTACCCCTCTTTCCCATGTACAGGTAGGTATGTCCTCGCCGGAGTGTTGAAGACCTTGACCTTTGACCCCTCTTTCCCATACTTCAGGTAGGTATGTCCTCTGGGCTGTTGAAGACCTTGACCTTTGACCACTCTTTCCCACACTTCAGGTAGGTTTGTCCTCTCCGGAGTGTTGAAGACCTTGAACTTTTACCCCTCTTTCCCATGTACCAGGTAGGTATGTTCTCTCCGGAGTGTTGAAGACCTTGACCTTTGACCCCCTATTTTCCCACGCGTCATGTATGTAAATCCTTGCCGGAGTTTTAAAGACCTTGACCTTTGACCACCTCTTTCCCACGCAACCGGTAGGTATGTCCTAGCCGGAGTGTCGACAACCTTGACAGTTGACCAACTTTTTCCAACAGTTTCCGGTAAGTATGTCCTCACCGGAGAGTTGAAGACCTTGACCTCTGACCCCCTCTTACCCAGGCATCAGGTAGGTATGTCGTCGCCGTCGGAGTGTTGAAGACCTTGACCTTTGACCCCCTCTTTCCCAGGCATCAGGTAGGTATGTCGTCGCCGCCGGAGTATTTAAGATCTTGACCTTTGACCCCCCCTTTCCCACGCGTCAGGTAAGTATTTCCTCGCCGGGCTGTTGAAGACCTTGACCTTTGACCCCTCTTTCCCACACTTCAGGTAGGTATGTCCTCTCCGGATTGTTGAATACCTTGACCTTTGACCCTCCTTTCCACACTTCAGGTAGGTATGTCCTCTCAGGAGTGTTGAAGACCTTGACCTTTTACCCCCTCCTTTCCACGCGTCAGGTAGATATGTCCTCTCCGGAGTGCTGAAGACCTTGACCTTTGACTCGCTCTCTCCCAAGCGTCAGGTAGGTATGTCCTCGACTGACTTTCGAAGACCTTGGCCTTTGACACACACTTTCCCACGCGTCAGGTTGGTATGTCCTTGCCGGAGTATGTAAGACCTTGGCCTTTGATCCACTCTTTCCCATGCGTCAGGTAGGTATGTGATCGCCTTAGTTTCGAAGACCTTGAACTTTGACCCACTTTTGTCAACACTTCAGGTAGGTATGTCCTCGCCGGCGTGTTGACTACCTTGACCTTTGACCCCCTCTTTCCTACGCTTCAGGTAGGTATATCCTCGCCGGACTGTTGAAGACCTTGACCTTTGACCCCTCTTTCCCACACGTCAGGTAGGTATGTCCTCCGGGCTGTTGAAGACCTTCACCTTTTACCCCCTCCTTCCCACGCATCAGGTAGATATGTTCTCTCCGGAGTGCTGAAGACCTTGACCTTTGACTCGCTCTCTCCCAAGCGCCAGGTAGGTATGTTCTCGCCAGACTTTTGAAGATCTTGGCCTTTGATCCACTCTTTCCCACGTGTCAGGTAGGTATTCTCTCTGGAGTGTCGAAGACCTTGACCTTTGAACCCTCTTTCCCAAGCTTCGGGTAGGTATGTCCTTACCGGACTTTCTGAGACCTTGATATTTGACCCACTCTTTCTCACGCGTCAGGTTGATATGTCCTCGCCGGAGTATGGAAGACCTTGACCTATGACTGCCTCTTTCCCACCCGTGAGGTATGTATGTCCTCACCGGATTGTTGAAGACCTTGACCTTTGACTCCTTCTTTCTCACTCATCAGGTATGTATATCCTCTCCGGAGTATTGAAGACCTTGACCTTTGACCCCATCTTTCCAACTCGTCTGGTAGGTATATCCTCGCCACAGTGTGGAAGATTTTGACCTATGACCTACTCTTTCCCACGCGTCAGGTAGGTATGTCCTCTCAGGAGTGTTGAAGACCGTGACCTATTACCCCCTCTTTCCAACACTTTCTGGTAGGTATGTCCTCGCCAGACTGTTGAAGACCTTGACCTTTGACCCCCTCTTTCCCACGCGTCAGGTAGGTATGTCCTCTCAGGAGTGTTGAAGACCTTGACCTTTTACCCCCTCCTTCCCACGCGTCAGGTAGATATGTCCTCTCCGGAGTGCTGAAGACCTTGACCTTTGACTCGCTCTCTCCCAAGCGTCAAGTAGGTATGTCCTCGCTGGACTTTCGAAGACCTTGGCCTTTGACACACACTTTCCCACGCGTCAGGTTGGTATGTCCTTGCCGGAGTATGGAAGACCTTGGCCTTTGATCCACTCTTTCCCATGCGTCAGGTAGGTTTGTCATCGCTGGAGTGTCGAAGACCTTGACCACCCCCTCTATCCCACACGTCAGGTAGATATGTCCTCTCCGGAGTGCTGAAGACATTGACCTTTGACTCGCTCTCTCTCAAGCGTCAGGTAGGTATGTCCTCGCCGGAGTATTGAAGTCCTTGAACTTTTACCCCTCTTTCCCATGTATCAGGTAGGTATGTCCTCGCTGGAGCGTTAAAGACCTTGACTCGCTCTTTCCCACTCCTAAGGTAGGTATGTCCTAGCCGCAGTGTCGTCAACCTTGACTTTTGACCCACTTTTTCCAAAACTTTCCGGAAGGTATGTCCTCACTGGAGTGTTGAAGACCTTGACCTTTGACCCCCTCTTTCCCACGCGTCATGTATGTAAATCCTCGCCGGAGTTTTAAAGACCTTGACCTTTGACCACCTCTTTCCCACGCAACAGGTAGGTATGTCCTAGCCAGAGTGTCGACGACCTTGACCGTTGACCCTCTTTTTGCAACACTTTCCGGTAAGTATGTCCTCACCGGAGTGTTGAAGACCTTGACCTTTGACCCCTTCTTTCCTACACATCAGGTATGTATATCCTCGCCGGAGAGTTGAAGACCTCGACCTTTGACCCCCTCCTACCCAGGCATCAGGTAGGTATGTCCTCGCCGGACTGTTGAAGACCTTGACCTTTGTCCCCTCTTTCCCACACTTCAGGTAGGTATGTCCTCTCAGGAGTGTTGAATACCTTGACCTTTTACCCCCTCCTTGCCACGCGTCAGGTAGATATGTCCTCTCTGGAGTGCTGAAGACCTTGACCTTTGACTCGCTCTCTCCCAAGCGTCAGGTAGGTATGTCCTCGACGGACTTTCGAAGACCTTGGCTTTTGACACACACTTTCCCACGCGTCAGGTTGGTATGTCCTCGCCGGAGTATGGAAGACCTTGGCCTTTGATCCACTCTTTCCCATGCGTCAGGTAGGTATGTCATTGCTGGAGTGTCGAAGACCTTGACCTTTGACCCCCTCTTTCCCACGCATCAGGTATGTATGTCCTCGCCGGAGGGTCAAAGACCTTGACATTTGACCCACTCTTTCCCACGTGTCAGGTAGGTATGTCCTCGCCTTAGTTTCGAAGACCTTGAACTTTGACCCACTTTTGCCAACACTTCAGGTAGGTATGTCCTTTCCGGCGTGTTGACTACTTTGACCTTTGAAACCCTCTTTCCTACGCTTCAGGTAGGTATATCCTCGCCGGACTGTTAAAGACCTTGACCTTTGACCCCTCTTTCCCACACCTCAGGTAGGTATGTCCTCCGGGCTGTTGAAGACCTTGACCTTTTACCCCTTCCTTCCCACGCGTCAGGTAGATATGTCCTCTCCGGAGTGTTGAAGACCTTGACCTTTTACCCCCTCCTTCCCACGCGTCAGGTAGATATGTCCTCACCAGAGTGCTGAAGACCTTGACCTTTGACTCGCTCTCTCCCAAGCGTCAGGTAGGTATGTTCTCGCCAGACTTTTGAAGATCTTGGCCTTTGATCCACTCTTTCCCAGGCGTCAGGTAGGTATTCTCTCTGGAGTGTCGAAGACCTTGACCTTTGACTCCTCTTTCCCACGCGTCGGGTAGGTATGTCCTCACCGGACTTTCGGAAACCTTGACCTTTGACCCACTCTTTCTCATGCGTCAGGTTGATATGTCGCCTTAGTTTCGAAGACCTTGAACTTTGACCCACGTTTGCCAACACTTCAGGTAGGTATGTCCTCGCCGGCCTGTTGACTACCTTGACCTTTGACCCCTCTTTCCCACACTTCAGGTAAGTATGACCATGACACGCCCTTTCCCATGCATCAGGTAGGTGTGTCCTCGTCGGAGTGTCAAAGACCTTGACCTTTGACTCGCTCTTTCCCACGCGTCAGGTAGGTATGTCCTCGCCAGAGTGTCGAAGCCGTTGACTCATTCTTTCCCATGCGTTAGGTTGTTATGTCCTCGACGAAGTATGGAAGACCTTGGCCTTTGATCCACTCTTTCCCACGCGTGAGGTATGTATGTCCTCACCGGAGTGTTGAAGACTTTGACCTTTGACCCCCTCTTTCTCACGCATCAGGTATGTATATCCTCTCCAGAGTATTGAAGACCTTGCCCTTTGACCCCATCTTTCCCACGCTTCTGGTAGGAATGTCCTCGCTGGAGTGTTGATGACCATGACACGCTCTTTCCCACGCGTCAGGCAGGTATGTCTTCGCAGGATTGTCGAAGACCTTGACATTTGACCCACTTTTTCCAACAATCTCCGGTAGGTATATCCTCGCCGGAGTGTTGAAGAACTTGACCTTTGATCCCCTCTTTCCCACGCATCAGGTAGGTATGTCCTCTCCAGATTGTCAAAAACCTTGACCTTTGACCCTCTATTTCCCACGCGTCAGTTAAGTATGTCCTTGCCGGAGTGTCGAAGACCTTGACCTTTGACACTCTCTTTCCCACGCTTCAGGTAGGTATGTATTCACCGGAGTGTCGAAGACCTTAACCTTTGACCCCCTCTTTCCAACGCACCAGGTAGGTATGTCCTCACCAGAGTGTCGAAGCCTTTGACCCACTCTTTCCCATGTGTCAGGTAGCTATGTCCTTGTAGGAGTGTCAAAGACCTTGACCTTTGACCCTCTCTTTCCCATGCGTCAGGTAGGTATGTCCTCCCAGAGGGTTGAAGAGCTTGACCTTTGACCCACACTTTCCCAAGCATCAGGTAGCTATGTCCTTGCCAGAGTGTTTTAGACCTTGACCCCACCTTTCGCATACGTCACTTAGTTTTGTCATTGCCAGAGTGTTGAAGACCTTGACCCCCTCTTTCCCACGTGTCAGCTAGGTAGGTACTCGCCAGAGTGTTGAAGACCTTGACCTTTGACCCCCTCTTTCCCACCCGTCAGGTAGGTATTCCCTCGCCAGAGTGTTAAACACCTTGACCTTTGACCCCCCGCTTTCCCATGCGTCAGGTAGGTATATCCACGCCGGAGTGTTGAAGACCTTGACATTTTACCGCCTCTTTCCCAAGCGTCAGGTAGATATGTCCTCTCCAGAGTGTCAAAGACCTTGACCTTTGACCCTCTATTTCCCACGCATCTGTTAGGTATGTCCTCGCCGGAGTATTGCAGATCTTTACCTTTGACCCCCCTTTTTCCCACGCGTCAGGTAGGTATGTCCTCGCCGGAGTGTTGAAGGCTTTGACCTTTGACCCAGTCTTTCCCATGCGTCAGGTAGGTATGTCCTTGCAGGTGTGTCGAAGACCTTGACCTTTGACCCTCTTTCCCATGCTTCAGGTAGGTATGTATTCACCGGAGCGTCAAAGACCTTAACTTTTGACCCCCTCTTTCCCACGCGTCTGGTAGGTATGTCCTCACCGGAGTGTCGAAGCCTTTGACCCACTCTTTCCCATGCGTCAGGTAGCTATGTCCTTGCATGAGTGTCAAAGACCTTGACCTTTGACCCTCTCTTTCCCATGTGTCAGGTAGGTATGTCCTAGCCAGAGGGTTGAAGACCTTGACGTTTGACCCACACTTTCTCACGCGTCAGGTAGGTATATCCTCACCCAAGTGTCGAAGACTTTGACCTTTGACCCAGTCTTTCCCACGCGTCAGGTAGGTATGTCCTTGTCGGAGTGTCGAAGACCTTGACCTTTGACCCCCTCTTTCCCACGCGTCAGGTAGGTATGTTCTCGCCGGATTGTTGAACACCTTGACCTTTGACCCCCTCATTCCCATGCATCCCGTAGGTATGTCCTCGCCGGAGTATTGCAGATCTTGACCTTTGACCCCCCTCTTTCCCATGCGTCAGGTAGGGGTGTCCATGCCAGAGCGTTGATGACTTTGAAATTTTACTGCCTCTTTCCCAAGCGTCAGGTAGATATGTCCTCTCCAGAGTGTTGAAGACCTTGACTTTTGACCCCCTCTTTCCCACGCATCAGGTAGATATGTCCTCGCCGGAGTGTCGTAGACCTTGACCTATGACCCCCTCTTTCCCACGTGTCAGGTAGGTATGTCCTCCCCGGAGAGTCAAACCCTTTGACTCACTCTTTCCTATGCGTCAGGTAGGTATGTCCATGCAGGAGTGTGAAAGAACTTGTCCTTAGACCCTCTCCTTCCCACTCATCATGGTTGAAGACCTTGGCCCACACTTTCCCATGCTTCAGGTAGATATATCCTCACCTGAGTTTCGAAGACTTTGACCTTTGACCCACTCTTTACCATCCGTCAGGTAGGGATATCCTTGTCGGAGTGTCGATGACCTTGACCTTTGACCCCCTCTTTCCCATGCATCAGGTTGGTATGTCATCGCGGGAGTTTCGAAGACCTTGACCTTTGACCCCCTCTTTCCCACGCGTCAGGTAGGTATGTCCTCGCCGGAGTGTCGAAGACCTTGACCTTTGACCCATTCTTTCCCACATGTCAGGTAGGTATGTCCTTGCTGGAGTGTCAAAGACCTTGACCTTTAAACCCCCTCTTTCCCACACATCAGGTAGGTATGTCTTCTTCCGAGTGTTGAAGACCTTGATCTTTGACCCCCTCTTTCCCACGCGTCAGGTAGGTATGTCCTCCCGGAGTGTTGAAGACCTTGACCTTTGACCCCCTCTTTCCAAAACTTCCCGGTAGGTTTGTCCTCGCCGGAGTGTTGAAGTCCTTGACCTCCTCTTTCCCAAGTGTCAGGTAGCTATGTCCTTGCTGGAGTGTTGAAGAACTTGACCTTTGACCCCCTCTTTCCCACGCGTCAGGTAGTTATGTCTTCGTCGGAGTGTTGAAGACCTTGACCTCTGACCCACTCTTTCCCATGCTTCCGGTAGGTATGTCCTCGCAGGAGTGTCAAAGACCTTATCCTTTTGACCCACTCTTTCCCACACGTCAGGTAGGTATGTCCTCGCCGGAGTGTTGAAGACCTTGACCTTTGACCCATTCTTTCCCACGTGTCAGGTAGGTATGTCCTCGCTGGAGAGTCGAAGACCTTGACCTTTGACCCACTCTTTCCCAGGCGTCAGGTAGATATGTCCTCCGCGGTGTGTCGAAGACCTTGACCTTTGACCCACTCTTTCGGACTTGTCAGGTAGGTATGTCCTCGCCAGAGTTTCGAAAACCTTGACCTCTGACCCTCTCTTTCCAACGTTTCCGGTAGGTATGACATCGCCGTAGTGTTGAAGACTATGACCTCTCACCCACTCTTTCCAACGCTTCTGGTAGGTATGTCCTCGCCGGAGTGTTGAAAACCAGGACCTCTGACCCTCTCTTTCCAACACTTTCCGGTAGGTATGTCCTTTCCGGTGTGTAGATGACCTTGACCTCAGACCCACCCTTTCGAACACTTCATGTAGGTATGTTCTTTACAGAGTGGTGAAGACTTTCGCGGTATAAAGGTATAGCATGGCTAAATCTTCTCGGTGATCTCTGAATCTAGTAAGGTTGCCATGTAGGTGTTTGAGGTTTAGCCTAGTAAGGCATGAAGCCCAACTGGTTCAGGTGCACCAGTTTCAAGATGAACTGCCTTAGTCGAGTGCCCAGTACTTTAGCTAGTATTAAGCAGTGATATAGTCCTATAGAAAGGCACAACTATCTACTGGTTTCCTGTCTTTCAGGACTGTCGCTACCATAGTCAACTGCTGGTCATAGGGTATCTGGCTTATTTCATTGGCTTCATGGAACATCTGACTCTTGTGCGGCGCTAAGCCATACTTTTATATAGTTGTATTGAAAATGTGTTCAGCCCGGGAGCTTTCCCAGATGAATGTCTTTGATGGTCCTAACTGTCTCACTTTATACTATGTCTCCATCTAGTTAATTTGTTTCCTCTGGCATCGGGACCAGGAGGCGGATATGTTTGAGGAAGCCTCCTGTGTCACTTTGTTACTTGCTCATGATAGACCGATAAAGGTCTTGATAGTAACTTGCGATTTCAGCCACTATTTCTGTTTGCCTCTTGACGAGCGGCTCCTTATTTCCTATACCAAATTTCTATCCCTTTCTTGCTCAGCCATACTGGACCCTCCCATGTGTATTGCATACCTTGTTTATTCAGTACTGCGAGGTTAAGGTGGTGGTTCTCACTTTATTATCAGCCGGGTCCCCTTACTCTTGCTCTCATAACCTCAGTAATGGCTTACTTTCTTATGTACATACTTTTGAAGCCCCTCAGGACCACAATGTAGGCTTCCCATGTTATGAGCTCTGAGGTTCCAGTACCCACGTTTTCTTCAAAGTAGTGGACAGTGTCTTTTCTCAACTCCTGAGTGATGCTTCTATCTTTGAGCTACCATAGTTCTTGAGTCCAGGCCCTGTCTCTATCCACATATGGGTCCTGCAGCTTGGCCCAGATCTGTGAGTTATTTGAGATCCCGTTTGCAATCAGTCTAGTGTAGTGATGTTCCCAATATAATGATCGATATTTGATAAACTGTTGCATGCTCTGGTGTGGAAAGTTTTTTGTCATGCCCTGGTGTGCTGGTTGTCTAGATGTTAGATAGACCTTTGGCACAAGGAATCCCACCAAAGGAATCTCCCTTGCCCGTCCCTGTCATTGTGGGTATCTATCCTCGCCATCACTCACCACCAGATTGAAGTTGCCTAAATTTATCATCCAGTCAGTTATGCCCAATGGGAGTGTTCCCTGTATCTGTCTTCAGGGTCTATGCAAGGAGTTTAGGTGGGAAGTATAGGGATCAAAGGTTGATTTGCATGCTGTCCTACCAGCACGACTCTTCAACTTATCACCCTTGCAAGTCGACACACGTATGATGAGTGTTGACTTCTTAATTAGCAGTCCTACTCCCTTTAAGTCAGATGTGTGTGACAAATGTGCCAGCACTTTATATCCCCCTTTTCAGTGCCTCTCAGTTGTTTCCCTTCTGGTGTGTTTCTTGTAACATTGTCCCTTCATGTCACTTGTGAACCTCTATGCATCTCTTTGTTTTGTTTCCAAGTCCATTTATATTCCAGGTCAAAGCTGTTAATTTCCCCCTCCGCTGCATGCTTTGTGTAGATACATAGTGAGACTCTTTGCTTTCCTCCTGATCTGCCCAGTTGTCTGGCTTCCCATGTCCCCGGGAGTCTCTGAGACTCTGGAGTGCACGCTGTCCACTGAGACCAATGGCAGCAGCTGTGTGAATAACTCCCCTCTGAACCCCTTCATCTTCCTGTCCCTCCCTGCTACCTTGCTGTCTGGGTTTTAAACTGCTTGGCCTCCCCAACTCACCTGCTGTGTCTTCTCTGACCATGGAAGCTCTACTCAGCTTTGTCCTCGCTCCCCCCATTCCATGCAGCCACCATTTGTCCCTCCACCATTACCCCCAGCGGAGCAGATGCAGATATCTAACTGATAGTCCACATCGTGTTCAGGGTCATTTAAGATAATGATAAAACCTCAGCAAACTATGCCAGCCCTGTCCTCAGTCCTCACCAGTCCAAAATATAACGCTAGCTAAATCTGGGGAATGAACCCTCTCTCCATCCCCCGCACATGGATGTGCCTGACTTGTTAATGTCTCCGAGCTCTTTGAGATGGGGAGTATCCCAAACCACCAGCAAGATTATCACACTGACAGCACATGACAGAGAAGGTATCTGTGCCAGCACTCAGGCCAAGTAACACCCAGTAGGTGAAACAGGAGAAAAGTCAACACCCTTTCAGCAAGTCCACCAGCTGTAACCCAGAGCTTGAGTCTTTTTTTATTCCATTAGAACCGCAATACAACTTTAGAGGGAACATGATTACTTGAACAAGGCAACATTTTCAAACTCCTGACGTATCTCCAGAATGTCCCACTTTTTTTCTGAAGAATCAATAAAAAAATTGCATTTCTTTCTGCATTGAAAGGAGAAAGAAGAAAAACCATAACAATGGTAAAAAAAAATACAAGAATGTGTTTGACTGCATTATGACACAAAAACCAACATTTGCCAAGTGGGGCATTCTAATTTCACACATGGAGCCTGGTCACTCTCTAACTCTCTAACAATATGCCTACAGTGTATCGCAAAAAAAAAAAAAAAAAAATGATTGCAACTCTATGAAAATCTCTGGCTTTTAGGGGAAGATTCATCACCCACCTCAACAATGGACGTATTGCCTTTGGCAAATGAATCTGCAAACACAATGACAAAAATGCAAATATACACAGACAAAAGAATATGAGGATATAGCTGCAGCGCAAAATCAAGGAAACCTGCTGCACAATGATGTATTAAAAGAAGAACTTAAGCCTTGTATTTAAAAAAGGAACAGCATAAGAGACAAATTAAATACAAAGTTTGATATGAAATGAAACTGCCCCCAAGTTTAACCGAAAAACAAAATGTTTCCTCCCTTTCATAGGAATGAAAACATTAGTATCTGAGCCACAACCTCCTTCATATACTAATCACATTGAAAGCTGTGATCTAACAACTTCAGAAGAGCATGATATTGAATGGACACATTCCTCATCCAAACTCCAACAGCAACTACAGGATGATTTCAAAAAAGTAAAAAAGTATTGACTTTAAACAAAACTTTCCACATGAACACAAGCAACAAGACCCCAAATAGGAAGGAAGAGAAAACTGAACTTAAAAAAAAGAGCCAAGTGGGTCTCCTGTAACTATGTCCATCGCAAACTATGAGGATCTGCAGGGAATCCCTATTATGAAGCAGAAAAAAACGAAAGATATTAGAGTGAGAAACCTTCATCAAACTATGTCAGCACTGTCCTCAATCCTCACAAGGACATCAAATAATGGTAGCTACATCTGGAGAAGAGCCCTCTCTTCATCCCCCACACATCGATAGCCCTAACTTGTGCAAGTCTCCAAGCTCTTTGAGGGAAGGAGTATCCCAAACCACCGGCAAGATTAGCCCACCGACAGCACAAATCAGAGAAACAATCTGTGTGAACACTCACGCCCAGCAGAACCCAAGAGGTAAAATGGAAGAAAAACCAACAACCTTTCAGCAAGTCCAGCAGCTGTAACCCAGAGCTTGGGAGTTTTGCTATTCTATTAGAACGACAATACAATAGCGGTTATGCCTTGAGCCCATGGATAACGACTGATATCTGAACTCTTCTACACGGATTGAGCATCGGCACAATGTTGCACGTAGAAGTACAAGAGGACCTTTGGACTTTTAAAAAGTAAAGTCTAATGTCTCCATTGGTCTGGTGATGTCTTACAATATTCTCCAGAAATCAGTCGTAAAATGGTGTCAACATGTGCAATTCGTCACGATATAGTGACTCAGAAAGAATTGGAAGTTTGGATGTCTGAGTCAGAGTCTGATGAAGAGGGCAAAGAGCCATCAGCACGTCAACAAGATGATGACTTAAGGACAGCCCAAGGCCGCCGACACCTCACGAAAGGTAAGTTATAAATTAACCAAATCATTTTAGCATAATAATACAAATGCTTCGTAGTTGGTAAACCATAGTCTCGCTTTACTTTCAGATATGGTAACGTATGTAAGCAAAGTAATGTAACATTACTCTATGACACAAAATGTAAATGATAAGGTACAAAAGGTATATGGGTGCCTTATAATAATATCAAATGAAAGTTACACCATGTGTGTTGTTACCCTAAACACACCAAAAATAACAAATGACAAATAAAATGTCTAGCTTTTCCTTCATGGATATCTGTGTTCAAGCATGAGGACGTTGAATTTTTTGAAAACCAAATGTATTGATTTTCTTCATCTTTGTCTTTTCATTCCAGGTTCTGAACCTTAAGCATCGACTCCTTCAAACCTCCAAAGAGTTGCACATTTTCGTCACTATGAGCAGTTCCCAGAATTTGTTAGGATTGTGTGTTGGCAACCTGGCGAGTGCGAGCTCCGCATCGACCGGACTTGTCTTAGCCTCCCTACAGTTTCCTTGGTGACACTCTGTGTGTCTCTTTACACACTTCTTGCACTAAATGTGTATGCTCTGTGACTGTCATTTATATATTCCGCTTAGAGTGCTGTGCCCTGGCTATGAAGATTAATTGGTCCGTGAGATTTCACAAGTCCCTCGGCTTCTGACACATCACTTCCATGAGCCTGGATATTTGTTAGAAAATGTAATTATGATTAATACATTTGTTGTACTCAAGCTAATGGGGTATTGTGTTTTCACTACATCTACCATGATACACTATGAACAATCACTGCTTTTTTAATGTAATCCATTATGTGGATTCCATTCCTTATTTACATATACACAAGAATTAGAATGGTTGTATAATGTATAAGTGTTTTGATTCTGCCTAACCACATATATGTTTGTATGCAACAAAGCTATCTTATACTACCCTAGAGAGGCTCCTGGAATGTCAGGTGCATCGGTTTTACTGAATCCATTGACTGATTCTGATCTCAGAGTAGTTTTTACCAGTTCGTCTATCTCAGATGGTTTTGGGCAGTGGCGGACCTCCTCCAGTAGCTCTAGCCTCGATTAGACAGTTTGGAACCTTCTCGTTCGTCCATGATCTGAGATCTTGCCATTGTTTTCTGATTTCCTTCAATGGATCTTCACATCACACCAACAGAGTTGATTTTGTATGCATTGCTTTCCATATGTAATTCTTTTGTGATTAAGGCACTGTGAGGGATGATTTCCCAAAAGGTTTGTCACGGTGCCCAGCACACTGCTCTGTCAATATTTCCAGTTCTTGTCTTGAATATTTTATTTTGTGTTTCCAGGCCCCAGCCTCCTTCTCTGTGTTCTTTCTTGACATTTGATGTCTTTATGGGTGGATGCCACACACACAGGTCGATGTTGTTTGGATACTGTCCACAATCTCCAGCATGCACACTCTGCTGTTTCCAATTGAGCAGCACTTTTTCGTTGTGAGGTCATAAGGGTATGACAAAATATGATGGCCGCTAATTCTGACAGAATTCACAATTTATGAAGATGCAGAATACGATGACCTAAGTAGCCCACCAAACAAATACTGATTCTCAAATTGTTGAAACAACTACTACTGTGCATTCTGAATATCTATTTCCTAATTGCGAGGTGCTATTTGTCGCAATTAGGAAATCACACTCCAGTGCAGGAAATCTACTGGGCCTCTAAACTCCCTGCTCCATTATATACTAGTGACTAGGGACTTATCGGTAGTTTGAGTCCCCCTTACAGTATTATATCCTAGGGACTTACAGGGGTCTCTCATTGCCAATTCTAATTATACGGAATTACAATATACTTTTATTCAGAGCTGAGGCCCTGGGTCTGATTAGCAGAGCCCATTGAGCTGTCAGAGTCATAAAACCAGCACCTACTAGGCAAAATGGGGTCAAAAAGTGGGGGAAATTGCAAACAGGTCCTGATTTCTCACAGTGCACAATTACTATGTATTTGCCTCTTTACTGCATCTGTAATACAACGTGGATGCAATGCCAAAAGGTTGCCTCATTTCCCTGGTCCTTTACTTGAACCGGACGCCACACTGGCAAACAGCTGGAGCAATTGCATTCTAAACTTTTATATAAAACACCAACTTCAATACGCATCGAACTAAGAAGTATAAATGATGACAACATGTGTACTGAGCCTTTATGAAGTTCTTGGTGGACGAAACGTGTTGGCTACTGTTTGATTGAGGTGATTTTAAGAAAAAACCTTTAAAGAAGAAATATGGCAGCTGCTAGTCACCTACCTTTGTAGAATAAAGATTTACTGAAAAAAGAAATTATCTTCACATCTGTTTATTGAGACTTGATGATGACATTGCTTGAAGTTAAACATTGTGTATAATAGACTCAAGTTTCACTATATACATTTAACAACTTTAGAATTGAGTGCCGAACCACTATCTTGTGGGGCGGTGCAGAGATGTTGTGACAACTGCTGAAGACCTTAATGTCTGCAAATACAGGATACTTGCTGGTAGACTGGGTAAAAATCTGAATTAGAAGCTGGCGCCCTAGCTTATCTTCCAGAGAGGGGGTAAAACCTTGGAAATTCTGCGTGGGCAACCTCCCCGCTTCACCAGTGGTGCAGGAGCATGGGCTTGCCAGTAGCTGTCTGGGAGCTGCAAAAAGTGTTCATCATTATCCTCTCGGGAGAATAAATAATTTCTCTTAACCACCTTCCTTCCCACATGACTGCATGAGTCTGAAGTGTAACACGCTATGTATGCAGGCTGGTAGGGTGAGGACGAGGCCGATGGCCGAGTTTTGTAAGGTCTGTGAAATGTAACGAGCTATGCATACTGGCTGCTGGGTTGAGGAAGCGCTGGTGGCTGAGTTTTGTATGGTCTGTGAGGTGTAACCTGCTATGTCCGCAGGCTGGTGGGTTGAGGATGAGGCTGCTAACTCAGTTTTGTAAGGTCTATGAGGTGTAACGTGCTATGTATGCAGGCTGGTAGGTTGAGGAAGCGCTGGTGGCTGAGTTTTGTAAGGTATGAGGTGTAACCTGAGATGCATGCAGGCTGGTGGGTTGAGGAATGAGGCTGGTGGCGGAGTTTTGTAAGGTATATGTGGGGTGTAACGTGCTAGGCATGCAGGCTGGCAGGTTGAGGATGAGGCTGGTGGCTGAGTTTTGTAAGGTCTGTGAGGTGTAACGTGCTCTGTAGGCAGGCTGGTAGGTTGAGGAAGAGGCTGGTGGCTGGCCTTTGTAAGGTCTGTGAGGTGTAGCGTGCTAGGCATGAAAGATGGTAGGTTGAGGATGAGACTAGTGGCTGAGTTTTGTAAGGTCTGTGAGGTGTAACGTGCTCTGCATGCAGGCTGGTGTGTTGAGGATGAGGCTGGTGGCTGAGTTTTTTAAGATCTGTGAGGTGTAACGTGCTATGCATGCAGGCTGGTAGGTTGAGGATGAGGCTGGAGGCTGAGTTTTGTAAGGTATGTGAGGTGTAACGTGCTATGCATACAGGCAGCTGGGTTGAGGATGAGACTGGTGGCTGAGTTTTGTACGGTCTGTGAGGTGTAACGTGCTATGTATGCAAGCTGGTAGGTTGAGGAAGAGGTGGGTGGCTGAGTTTTGTAAGGTCTATGAGGTGTAACATGCTATGCATAAAGGCTGCTAGGTTGAGGATGAGGCAAGTGGCTGAGTTTTGTAAGGTCTGAGAGGTGTGAAGTGCTATGCATGCAGGCTGGTAGGTTGAGGATGAGACTGGTGGATGAGTTTTGTAAGGTCTATGAGGTGTAACGTGCTATGCATAAAGGCTGCTAGGTTGAGGATGAGGCTGGTGGCTGAGTTTTGTAAGGTCTGTGAGGTGTAAGGTGCTAATCACGCAGGCTGGTGGGTTGAGGATGAGACTGGTGTAAGGTCTGTGAGGTGTAACGTGCTATGCATGCAGGCTGGTGGGTTGAGGATGAGGCTGGTGGCTGAGTTTTGTAAGGTCTGTGAGGTGTAACGTGCTATGCATGCAGGCTGGTAGGTTGAGTATGAGGCTGGTGGTTGAGTTTTGAAAGGTCTGTGAGGTGTAACGTGCTATGCATGCAGGCTGGTAGCTTGAGGATGAGGCTGGTGGCTGAGTTTTGAAATGTCTGTGAGGTGTAACGTGCTATGCATGCAGGCTGTTGGTTTGTAGATGAGGCTGGTGGCTGAGTTTTGAAATGTCTGTGAGCTGTAACGTGCTATGCATGCGGGCTGGTAGGTTGAGGAGGATTCTGTCCGCTGAGATTGGTAAGGTCTGTGAGGTTAATGTGCTATGCATGCAGGCTAGTAGGTTTAGGAAGAGGTGGGTGGGTGAGCTTTGTAAGGTCTGTGGGGTGTAACGTGCTCTGCATGCAGGCTGGTAGGCTGAGTATGAGGCTGGTGGCTGAGTTTTGAAAGGTCTGTGAGGTGTAACGAGCTTTGCATGCAGGCTGGTAGCTTGAGGGTGAGGCTGGTGGCTGAGTTTTAAAAGGTCTGTGAGGTGTAACGTGCTATGCATGCAGGCTGGTAGGTTGAAGATGAGGCTTGCCGCTGAGATTTGTAAGGTCTGTGAGGTTAATGTGCTATGCATGCAGGTTGGTAGGTTGAGGATGAGACTGGTGGCTGAGTTTTGTAAGGTCTGCGAGGTGTAACATGCTATGCATGCACGCTGGTAGGTTGAGGATGAGGCTGGTGGCTGAGTTTTGTAAGGTCTGAGGTGTAACGTGCTATGCATGCAGGCTGCTGGGTTGAGGATGAGGCTGGTGGCTGAGTTTTGAAGGGTCTGTGAGGTGTAACGTGCTATGCATGCAGGCTGGTAGGTTTGTGGATGAGGCTGGTGGCTGAGTTTTGAAAGGTCTGTGAGGTGTAATGTGCTATGCATGCAGGCTGGTAGCTTGAGGATGAGGCTGGTGGCTGAGTTTTGAAAGGTCTGTGAGGTGTAACGTTCTATGCATGCAGGCTGGTGGTTTGTGGATGAGGCTGGTGGCTGAGTTCTGAAATGTCTTTGAGCTCTGACGTGCTATGCATGCGGGCTGGTAGGTTGAGGAGGAGGCTGGCCACTGAGATGTGTAAGGTCAGTGAGGTTAATGTGATATGCATGCAGGCTGGTAGGTTTAGGAAGAGGTGGGTGGGTGGGTGAGTTTTGTAAGGTCTGTGAGGTGTAACGTGCTCTGCATGCAGGCTGGTAGGTTGAGTATGAGGCTGGTGGCTGAGTTTTGAAAGGTCTGTGAGGTGTAACGTGCTTTGCATGCAGGCTGGTAGCTTGAGGATGAGGCTGGTGGTTGAGTTGTAAAAGGTCTGTGAGGTGTAACGTGCTATGCATGCAGGCTGGTGGTTTGTGGATGAGGCTGGTGGCTGAGTTTTGAAATGTCTGTGAGCTGTAACGTGCTATGTATGCAGGCTGGTGGTTTGTGGATGAGGCTGCTGGCTGCGTTTTGAAATGTCTGTGAGCTGTAACGTGCTATGCATGCAGGCTGGAAGGTTGAGGATGAGGCTCGCCGCTGAGATTTGTAAGGTCTGTGAGGTTAATATGCTATGCATGCACGTTGGTAGGTTGAGGATGAGACTGGTGGCTGGGTTTTGTACGGTATGTCAGGTGTAACGTGCTAGGCATGCAGGTTGGTAGGTTGAGGATGAGGCTGGCGGTTGAGTTTTGTAAGGTCTTTGAGGTGTAACGTGCTAGGCATGCGGGCTGGTGGGTTTAGGATGAGACGGGTGGCTGAGTTTTGTAAGGTCTGTGAGGTGTAACGTGCTATGCATGCAGGCTGGTAGGTTGAGGATGAGGCTCGCCGCTGAGATTTGTAAGGTCTGTGAGGTTAATATGCTATGCATGCACGTTGGTAGGTTGAGGATGAGGCTGGTGGCTGGGTTTTGTACGGTCTGTCAGGTGTACCGTGCTAGGCATGCAGGTTGGTAGGTTGAGGATGAGGCTGGCGGTTGAGTTTTGTAAGGTCTTTGAGGTGTAACGTGCTAGGCATGTGGGCTGCTGGGTTGAGGATGAGGTTGGTGGTTGAGTTTTGTAGGGTCTTTGAGGTGTAACGTGCTAGGCATGCGGGCTGGTGGGTTTAGGATGAGACGGGTGGCTGACTTTTGTAAGGTCTGTGAGGTGTAACGTGCTATGCATGCAGGCTGGTAGGTTGAGGATGAGGCTGGTGGCTGAGTTTTGTAAAGTCTGAAGTCTTCTGGTCCGTTGCATGTTGAGTCCACCATAGAGTGCTTTGCTGTAGGACAGCTTGCTGGTGATGAGGGCTTGAGTGACAGTTCTATGCAATCAAAAAAGACAGTTCCATGATTGCTGGTAGGGAGCTATTTCAAGATTTTTTTCCAATTTTGAATGTTGGAATCAGGAGATGGAATGGCATTCACTTGGCCGGTCATGGTGAGTCAGCTGTTGATGATTATTCTGAGGTCCTTTGCATGGATTGCCGGGAGGGGTGTGGGTCTGAGTTCTCAGGGCACCAGGTGGAGTCCCTGAAGTTGCTGAAGATTACAATTTGCTGCCAACTTGCCATTATTATTCCTGCAAATGCAGAGTCCCAATGTCACATATTCAATAATACCGCAATGGTAGAACCCAGCTGAATCCGATCACTGATTATTCCACCAGAAGTGAATCGTGCTATCACTGCTCTTACATATCCAGGCATATTCCTGCTTGGGAGAGCTCTGAGCTTACATGTCAGTGCATATTCCTGCATGTGAGAGCCTTGCTCTTACAAATCCGTGCATATTCCTGCTTGTGAGAGTCCTGCTCTTACATATCCGTGCATATTCCTGCATGTGAGAGTCCTGCTCTTACATATCCGTGCATATTCCTGCATGTGAGAGTCCTGCTCTTACATATCCGTGCATATTCCTGCAGGTGAGAGCCCTGCTCTTACATATCTGTGTATATTCCTGCATGTGAGAGTTCTGCTCTTACATATCCGTGCATATTCCTGCATGTGAGAGTCCTGCTCTTACATATCCGTGCATATTCCTGCATGTGAGAGTCCTGCTCTTACATATCCTTGCATATTCCTGCAGGTGAAATTCCTGCTCTTACATATCCGTGCATATTCCTGCATATGAAAGTCCTGCTCCTACCTATCCGTGCATATTCCTGCATGTGATAGTCCTGCTCTTACATATCCGTGCATATTCCTGCATGTGAGAGTCCTGCTCTTACATATCTGTGCATATTCCTGCATGTGAAAGTCCTGCTCTTACATATCCGTGCATATTACTGCATGTGAGAGTCCTTCTCTTACATATCCGTGCATATTCCTGCATGTGAAATTCTTGCTGCTCTTACATATCTGTGCATATTCCTGCATGTGAAAGTCCTGCTCCTACCTATCCATGCATATTCCTAAATGTGAGAGTCCTGCGCTTACATATCCGTGCATATTCCTGCATGTGAGTCCTGCTCTTAAATATCCGTGCATATTCCTGAATGTGAGAGCCCTTCGCCTACATAGCCGTGCCTATTCCTGCAAGCCAGAGCCATGCTCCTACCTATCCGTGCCTATTCCTACATGCGAGAGTCCTGCTACTATCTATCCATTCACACAACCACACATAGAACCTTTCTGCTACCTATTCAGTGATATTTTTGCATGTAAGATGCACTGCTGCCACATTCAAAATTGATTTGGCTGTTGGTTTTATCTGTAAACAACTTAGCTTAAGTCATGAACTTACCTTTGTACAAACGATGATCACACGCGTTGCATCCCCATTACAAGGCGGCCACCTGCCAACCATTGATTGTTGTCCCTTTTTTCTTCACGGCCGGCTAAATAAATACTTCCTTCACACTTTTTATCCTGCAACCAGTTAAAGTGTACATCATCTCTAATATTTATCCTATGGCCAGCGAAAGGGCAGATATTATGCACTATTTTGACAGAAGCCCGGTAAATAGCAGAAATGATGTACTATTAGGCCGGTTGACAGGTAAATAGGCACTTCCCTTAAAAATATATGTTGTTTGTAGATAAACATCTTCATTTCATCTTGACGCTCTTGAAGGTCCCTCACTGCTCTGCTGTTCCCCAGTATCAAGTTTTCTTTGCACTTGGTACACACAGTCCTGGTATTATGATTAAAACCATAGGACTGCAAGTACCCGGACACAAAGCTAAAGACTGGAGTGGATGAGTTACTCATGCATGAAACTAGGACACTTTAGCGTTCTGGGTTCAATCAGTGCCTGATAGCTAGCTGAACTGTCCAATATAAACAATTTATTGTATAGGACTGTAGGAACTGGGACCCCCAGTTCCCCAAGGGGTAGCTTGGCTCGAGCAGGAAGGCAGCCAGGGGCTTATGTGTAAATCAGCCACATAACACACTCATCCACTGAGACAGTAAGTGGGCGCAATAATGGAGTCCACACCAGTACTTGTGATTGAAAATCAATGTCTTTTATATAGACTTTAGATTAAGGCATTCAATTCATGAGCATTGCATTAAAGCATTTCATTAAAGCATTTCATTAAAGCATTTCCTTTAAGTGTTTCATTAAGGATTCTCAACAAAGCAATGGAACATCAAATAACACAGCCTGTCGCATTTTACTCCTCCGCAGGCTAAGGGGGTACTTTCATAAACTATGGACTAACATTTCAAGAAGCAGTCATAACATTTCCTCTTGTAAATATCAACAGTTCAAGACCAGAAATTATGGCATCAAAGTAGTACTGAAGTAAATCATTAAGTATCAGAGTTTAACCTCATCAGGATTCATTGAAGCCTGCCCCTGCAAGGAAATTCAGGACACAGTGTAAATTCCCCAACTCAATTAGCAGGCATCACCAGTGAATTCAGAATGAGCCCGTCTCCACACAGGCACAGTCTATAGGCCCGGGCACTCTAGAGGTTTGGATCGGGCCTCCCAGTCACTCGAGGCTCATGGGGGGCCAACAGGGCCCAGTCACAGTGTTCCCCGGGGGAAGGGCGAACTCGGGGCCCAAACCGGCCTTCCGCCCTCCTCCCCTGGGAGGATTCGGCCCTCCGGGGCCCTTGCGTTGTTCTGGGAGTCAAGGGGAGGGGTTCGGACCCTCCCGTGGGCCTCACTCGGACAGCGACGGTACTGGGGGCAGTTGCAGCGCTCTGGCGCCCGCAGAGGACCAGGTGCAGCGTGTGGGGCAAGGCGGAGGGGGCTCTTCGGGGCTCCTCCGCCCTCTCCGCGATGAAGACTGGCTCTTCCCCGTGTGCCGGCTCCGATGAGGGGCTCGTTCTCAGCCGCCAATGGCTGCGTGGCTCTGTCGGGGGCTTGGCCGATGACGCGGCCGCGCTCCCCGTCACATGACACAGGCCCGGAAAGGCTTCAGGCCTGGTGCGGCCTGGTGGATTCGATGCGGCGGCCCTCTCCTAGCATACGGGGGATGCCGAGGGAGGTTGAATGACGGTGCTGACTCCACTGGGGGCCGCAGCACACGGTGTGAGGGCCAGCAGTAGCGCCGGCAGCCGGAGATCCCTCGGGGGTGTCAAACGTGCGGCACGAGAGCCGCGTCCGTGAAGGGATCTCCTCAGGCGCCTCAGGGGCGCAGTACAGCGCTTGTCACCGAACCAGGTGAGTGCTTGAAGGGGCGATGCGGCGCTCCTCGGAGGGGTCTAACGCCGGGGGAATTTCTTAGCGCTACAGGGCCATGTCAGACAGCGCCTCACCGGGGCACTCCAGCGCTTGTGAGGTGCTTCACAGCGCTAGTTGCAGGCAAGGCAGGGAAGGCAATTTTCAGTAGTTTCTGACAGGACAGGCAGCCTCTGACACAGCGCTTGGCAGGGGAACAGAGTACCGCGCTCTTCAAGTTAGTCAGCAAAAAATGCAGGCAGGATGGAAGCAGAGCAAGTCATTCAGGGGGCGACAGGCAGGGCAAGATGGGCCCAAATGGAGGCAGGGAGTGCGCAGGGCAGCACAGTCCAGTACCTGGTCAATCCCCCAGCAGTCTCTGGTTAAAGCAAATAGTCTTCTTGGCGCTTTGGATGGTTCTGCGACCTTGGGTGTTGGTTTCCTGAAGAGGGGGTGGGGGGATGGGTTGAGTTAGAGGCTGGATGAGTTTTCCTCAGTCAGTGCAGATGGACCCTGGGGTTCCCTACCGCTGGGCCAGATCAGGGGGCTAGTCTAGTACACCTCACTCAGCTTAAGAGGCAGCACCTAAATCCTGTCACTCCCAGTGGCATAAGTTCCTAACTAGGCCCTCCCGCCTAAATCTCCTGCGTGGTTTCCCCAGGTCAGTGATGCCCCAACTGACTAGAAAAAGTTCCCTCCCTTACTTATATATGCCCAGGTCAGGTGACCACTCTCTAAGGCGGCAAAAATAGACTCCGTCTTTCTTCTGGAAGGTTCCAGGAGCTTCCCCACTCTACCTAGGGACAGGGGATGACAGGCTGGTATTGCAACAATGTATGGGGTCCCAGCCAGCTCCTGGCAACTAGGGTGCTACACTAAAAGACCCTGCTGCAGTAGCAGGGGCCAGTGGCAGCCATGTTTGGAGTAGAGAGCACCTGCACCCTAACATGGATTAGCCATGAAAAGGTGCCCGAAGACCTAGGGGGCAACAAAAAGAAGGTGGGAAAAATGAGGCAAGGGAAAAAAAGACAGGGAAAGACCACCCTAGGGCTGACAGGTCTAACAGGGACCTTAAATGTTCCTAGCAATAATCAAACATGGACGGACGGGGAATCCTTGTAGTGTGTTGGAAAAGTTTTCCTGGAGACCACACGAATTTACAAATGGAGTTCATGTGTGAATGCTACGACTAGAACAGGTGAGTTTGAGACTTAACCAGTTGCCTAGAATTACATAATGATCGTGCTGTATTGTGGACCAGTACCTTGGTTTCACAGGGCCCGACACTTAAGATACTGGCGCACAGTTCAAGAACATATTCACTGTTGGAGTTACAAATCATAAAAGCAATGTGCTGCTGGATTAAAAAGGCAGGTTAGCTGAGACATCATTCATGACAGGTTGCTTAGCTGAACGTTCTAACCAGAGATTCTACAACTATTGCTGCACTCCTCCCAGGTGATGGAGCAGTGTTTAACATGTCCCGGCCGGGAAAACTGCATCCATGTTCCATTATAAGGAATTGTGACCCCCTATGTGTCCTGGAGTAAAGCTAAAATATGCACTCACTGAACTTATGTGGAAATATTGGAGCACGAAAATGAATGGCTGAAACATGGATTACTTGTGGAATAAACTTGACTACGAATGGAAGACATTGTTCGAACGTTCTTGGATTATTAATACTTATTATTTATACTTATTTATTTGTTGTTGTTCCTGGGTTGGGGCACCCTGGAAATCCCCAGTTTTCTGGAGCTACTACTCCCAAGCAGAGGGTCCATCCGCCCAGATGGAAGGGCAGGGGTAGGAAAGGCTCATCACTGACTCTTGTTCAGCTTTAGAGTACAGACCCTGGGCTGAGTGGCAAGTTTCAGGCTACCATCTCTGGGCTGGTGGGAAGGAAAGTGGAAGAAAGGTGCCTAACATGTGGTATGTTGCCTCCCACTCTGAGAAACCTCAGAAGTCAGAGAACCCTGGCTAACCCGGGCCCTGGATTTTGACACTGTGGTTGTTAGTGGCCTCTGTTGGTTGTTAGTGGCCTCTGTTGGTTGTTAGTGGCCTCTGTTGGTTGTTAGTTGCCTCTGTTAAGTAAGTAAAACACTTTATTGTATAGTTAGTAAAAACCATTACAAAGTATTATACAACAATATACAAAATACGGAGGATTTACATTACTGTTTGTGTAATTAAAAGTTATAAAATGAATGGGTCTTTTTTAAAAAAAAATTTTTTTAAAGTGCACGTGTTTCAGATTCAAGATTTTGCCAGAGTTCTTTGTTTTTTCTCGAAATTGTCAATGAATTTGGCTGCTCTGCAAATGAGTTGCGGATCTACTGAGCATAGGATTAGTATGATTCTGGACCGGCAGGTGCGTATTCCATATTCCTTGAATTTGGTTTTTAACCAACTCCGACGTTCCTGGGTCAGAGCCGGGCAGATACAGATCAGATGGATGAAGTCTTGTCTGCCTGCGCCACATAATCCGCATCCATCACGTTCTTGGGGCTTCCACTTTGGTGACTCAGCATTTGTTGGGAAGCTACCCAGCCTTAGATGGAGGTGTTTCCGTTTGATGAATGGTGAGAAAGCAAGGTCTAGGAAGGCTGCCGGTGCTAAACCTCTGTTGGTTGCTGGCCTTATGGGCAGAATTCTACAACGGTTAGGGACAGAAGTCTGACTCAAGGAGTGGAATGGACCACATCACTTTTTTGGCCACAGTGGTACTTTCTGCCTCGTGGGATGGATCTGTGAGCAAGATAAGGTTATGTGCTTCACAGATGGCATCCACAGATGAGGAGAAGGGTTCCCCATGGGTCAGTCTGATGGCTCAGGAGAGTGTAAACAGAGGGGTCCAACTGAGTTCAGAAGGGCATAACATTGGCCAGGGCTTCTGCAGTTGATGGTCATTGTCCATGTTCTAGCACCTAAGCACAGAATCCCATGGAGGTCTCCCCTGTCTTTAGAGTGAAACGTGGTCATGTTAGACTCCCCTATGGTCCTTAGAGGTCCTCTAGGTCCTCTCTGCAGTGTCACCCACAAACTTTTTGCTTCACCCTCTTATTTTCTAAATTTGTTTATGTTGGCCTTAGGACTCTGTGCGCTTTACCTATGTCAACCAGTGTTAACGTGCTTGTGATAACTCCCTAAAAACAATTCAAATTGCCCTACACCTAATTGGGATATTTAATTTACCTCGAAGTCCCTAGTAAAGTGGGACAATATTGGGGCGTGACCAAGATGGAGGCTTGGTAGGACATGTTTCTCTGTCTCTCTGACTTCCCTAATCATTAGCTTTGTTATTGCCTCATCCCAAGGTCTCCTCCCGATGAGAACGACTGCTTCACGGATTGCGGAACCTCCGATGAAGCCTGGGAGGTGTTTTGCTGCCACGTCTGAGCGATACACGGGGTGATGGATCGAGTACATCGTGTGGGCCTTCCTAGGGGGGGGAAAGCACCCCAGTCAGATATCCTGGTGTGTGTGCACGACTTCCAGCTAAAAGAGCAGATCTTACGCAGGGCTCGGCCGATGCAGCCGATACAGTTCCAAGGACATTCTCCAGCCCTCTTCCAGGATTTAGCCGCCTCCACCTTGGCCAAGCGACGGGAGTTCCGAGCGGTCACTTCCTTTCTGTGTGACAAAGGCATCCCATACTCCTGGGGATGGTACACAGACAAAATATCGAGTTTTAAATTTCGATATACAATTATATCGAAGTTTAAATATCGATGGGACATAATATAGAAGGTAAGTAATATCGACAGTCTTAATATCGATATTAGTATGATATTAGTAATATCGAAGTTTTAAATATCGATGTCAATAATATCGAAATAAATAATTTCGATGTTACTATTATCAATTTTTAAATAAATTTTGTGTATATTATATTGTATTTATTATGTTTTATTATTTATTTTTAATGTAATTTAATTAAATATTGTCTTTTAGTACTGTAGCGGGTTGTGGGTTTATAGGGGAATAGGGTGGGAAGTAATTTAATTATGTTAAATTAATTATTAATTAGTAAGGAATTATTAATTAATTAATTGAGAATTAATTTTTAATTAATTTTAATTAATTGATTAATTGATAAATATGTTCTGTAGCGGGTTATGGGTTTATAGGGGAATAGGGTGGGAAGTAATTTAATAATAATTAATTAATTAATATATGTTTGTAAATATTTTTAATTAATAAATAATTGGTAATTAATTAATATTAATTAGGTAATTAATATAATTTTGTACATATTTTTAATTATTAATTAGTTGGTAAATAATTAATATTAATTAGTTAATTACATTAATTAGAGTAATTTTTTTTATATACACATTTTTGTTATTCTTAATTAATTAATTGGGAAAAAATAATATTAATTATTAAATTTAATTAATTACAGCTAATGTGCTAATATATTTACTCTATTGTTATTGTTAATTAATAATTAATTGGTAATTAATTAATAATAATTAATTTTGGCTAAAGGAGTATTTTTAGGGTTCAGGGTCAGTTTTTGGGTAAAGGGGTATTTTTAGGGTTCAGGGTCAGTTTTCAGTTCTTGGGTAAAGGGGTAATTTTTGGGTTCAGGGTCAGTTTTCAGTTCTTGGGTAAAGGGGTATTTTTAGGGTTCAGGGTCAGTTTTCAGTTTTTGGGTAAAGGGGTATTTTTATGGTTCAGGGTCAGTTTTGGGTTTTTGGGTAAAGGGGTATTTTTAGGGTTCAGGGTCAGTTTTGGGTTTTTGGGGTACAGGGATATTTTTAGGGTTCAGGGTCAGTTTTGGGTTTTTGGGGTACAGGCGTAGAGGGTAAAAATAAAATAAATTTAAATTAAATCAATTAAATGAAATTAAAAACAATAAAATTACATTAAATATTAAGTGTTTAATTTATTTTAAATGTATATGTATTAGTTTTCATTTTTTAATTATGTTTTAATATTTTTATTTAATATTTGTAAAATTATATGCATTTTAAAATTATTTTTACATTATTATTAATACATTTAAAAAAACAATATTTTTAATTTCGATATTTTTGTACTACGATATTAATTTTTCGATATTTTTGTACTTACCTTTATGAAGATATGACTTCGATATTTTTGATTTCGATATTTTTGTCCCGATATTTTTGTATGTAGATATTTTGTCTGTCGATATTATGTCAGACATTCCCTGGGGATACCCCTTCCGAATAATCTTTAAGTACCAGGGGAGGCTTCGACAAATCCGCTCGTTGTGGAAAGCTATGGAGTTTCTGGGACTAGATCAGGATAAGCGAGACAGCCCCAGGATACGCTCTCCGCAGCAGCTGCCCTGTTGGCAGACGGTCAGGTAGGCCTCGGCCTCCCTGAAACCTGATCCGGATGAAGCAGCAAAAGGTCGCGAGGCAGTGCTCTCTTCCCTCTCCCAGGCTCAAGGTCACTCAGCTTCATTTTTGCACGAGACCACCGGGGATGGATGTCATAGAGCGCGGCCGGAGGGGCACTTGGGATGACCACCTCTCCTGATCCACGTGGGTGCCTCTCTGCGGCTCTTGGTTATTCAGGACTCCTACACTACAGTCCTCCTCTGGACCATGTTCCCTTTAGACTATGCCTACGAGATGAACTGTTGTCTACGGTTTCTTGTTGGGATTGAGTATTTATGGAATGTTTGCATTCAGGTTTTGTATTGCCTTTTCTTTGGGAGCCCGTTCCTGCCTCCTAGATCACTCCCTGCACCCATGCTGTGCCGCCTCCTCATAGTCTTTACCCGCCATGGTTAGACTTCTAAAGATAGTCAGCCTCAATGTAAGGGGCCACAACCACCCTACAAAACGAACAGCGATTCTCTCTTTATGAGAATAGTCCGATGGAGACATTTGTCTGTTACAAAAGACCCACCTACTTTTCAAAGACAACCCACGTATGCGCTTGCAGCGATTTCCCCATCAATACTGGTCTTCTGATTCCTCTAAGAAGAATGGGGTAGCTATTCTTGAGGCTAAGTTTGAGGGTAAGGTGCTGTCTACTCTGTACGAGCTCAAAGGTAGGGTCCTAGCGCTTCGCATTCAATGGGGATCAACTATTTTCACACTACTCAACGTTTATGCCCTTAATGTTCACCAGGAAGCTTTCCTTCGCCGTCATATTTCCGAGGGTCTTTCCTCCCCAGACGTTGCTTTAGTGATAGGCGGGGATTTAAATTTAGTCATGGATGGTGAATGGGATCACTCGGGCCAGCACTGCTCTCAGGTGGGGATTCTCTCCCCAGTAGGGAAACAGTGGATGGCCGATAATGGCCTTCATGATGTATGGCGCATCCACCATACAGATCTCCGGGTCTACACATTCTACTCTGCAGCACATAAATCATCTGCACGCTTAGATATGTCTTGGGTCTCTCCGACACTCCTCCCTAGGGTCAGAGACTCCATAATAGCCCCCAGCTCTCTTTCAGATCCTGCACACATCTCCATATCCCTAACTCCAGAACGGTTTGAACGTATTCCTTCCTGCTAAGGCTAAGGCGGCAAAAATAGACTCCGTCTTTCTTCTGGAAGGTTCCAGGAGCTTCCCCACTCTACCTAGGGACAGGGGATGACAGGCTGGTATTGCAACAATGTATGGGGTCCCAGCCAGCTCCTGGCAACTAGGGTGCTACACTAAAAGACCCCGCTGCAGTAGCAGGGGCCAGTGGCAGCCATTTTTGGAGTAGAGAGCACCTGCACCCTAACATGGATTAGCCATGAAAAGGTGCCCGAAGACCTAGGGGGCAACAAAAAGAAGGTGGGAAAAAAGAGGCAAGGGAAAAAAAGACAGAGAAAGACCACCCTAGGGCTGACAGGTCTAACAGGGACCTCAAATGTTCCTAGCTCAACGTTTATGCCCTTAATGTTCACCAGGAAGCTTTCCTTCGCCGGGACGGACGGGGAATCCTTGCAGTGTGTTGGAAAAGTTTTCCTGGAGACCACACGAATTTACAAATGGAGTTCATGTGTGAATGCTACAACTGGAACAGGTGAGTTTGAGACTTAACCAGTTGCCTAGAATTACACAATGATCGTGCTGTATTGTGGACCAGTACCTGGGTCTCACAGGGCCCGACACTTAAGATACTGGCGCACAGTTCAAGAACATATTCACTGTTGGAGTTACAAATCATAAAAGCAATGTGCTGCTGGATTAAAAAGGCAGGTTAGCTGAGACATCATTCATGACAGGTTGCTTAGCTGAACGTTCTAACCAGATATTCTACAACTATTGCTGCACTCCTCCCAGGTGATGGAGCAGTGTTTAAGATGTCCCGGCCGGGAAAACTGCATCCATGTTCCATTATAAGGAATTGTGACCCCCTATGTGTCCTGGAGTAAAGCTAAAATATGCACTCACTGAACTTATTGTGGAAATATTGGAGCACGAAAATGAATGGCTGAAACATGGATTACTTGTGGAATAAACTTGACTACGAATGGAAGACATTGTTCGAACGTTCTTGGAATATTAATACTTATTATTTATACTTATTTATTCGTTGTTGTTCCTGGGTTGGGGCACCCTGGAAATCCCCAGTTTTCTGGAGCTACTACTCCCAAGCAGAGGGTTCATCCGCCCAGATGGAAGGGCAGGGGTAGGAAAGGCTCATCACTGACTCTTGTTCAGCTTTAGGGTACAGACCCTGGGCTGAGTGGCAAGTTTCAGTCTACCATCTCTGGGCTGGTGGGAAGGAAAGTGGAAGAAAGGTGCCTAACATGTGGTATGTTGCCTCCCACTCTGAGAAACCTCAGAAGTCAGAGAACCCTGGCTAACCCGGGCCCTGGATTTTGACACTGTGGTTGTTAGTGGCCTCTGTTGGTTGTTAGTGGCCTCTGTTGGTTGTTAGTTGCCTCTGTTAAGTAAGTAAAACACTTTATTGTATAGTTAGTAAAAACCATTACAAAGTATTATACAACAATATACAAAATATGGAGGATTTACATTACTGTTTGTGTAATTAAAAGTTATAAAATGAATGGGTCTTTTTTTAATTTTTTTTTTTTAAAGTGCACGTGTTTCAGATTCAAGATTTTGCCAGAGTTCTTTGTTTTTTCTCGAAATTGTCAATGAATTTGGCTGCTCTGCAAATGAATTGCGGATCTACTGAGCATAGGATTAGTATGATTCTGGACCGGCAGGTGCGTATTCCATATTCCTTGAATTTGGTTTTTAACCAACTCCGACGTTCCTGGGTCAGAGCCGGGCAGATACAGATCAGATGGATGAAGTCTTGTCTTCCTGCGCCACATAATCCGCATCCATCACGTTCTTGGGGCTTCCACTTTGGTGACTCAGCATTTGTTGGGAAGCTACCCAGGTTTAGATGGAGGTGTTTCCGTTTGATGAATGGTGAGAAAGCAAGGTCTATGAAGTCTGCCGGTGCTAAACCTCTGTTGGTTGCTGGCCTTATGGGCAGAATTCTACAAGGGTTGGGGACAGAAGTCTGACTCAAGGAGTGGAATGGACCACATCACTTTTTTGGCCACAGTGGTACTTTCTGCCTCGTGGGATGGATCTGTGAGCAAGATAAGGTTATGTGCTTCACAGATGGCATCCACAGATGAGGAGAAGGGTTCCCCATGGGTCAGTCCACTGGCTCAGGAGAGTGTAAACAGAGGGGTCCAACTGAGTTCAGAAGGGCATAACATTAGCCAGGGCTTCTGCAGTTGATGGTCATTGTCCATGTTCTAGCACCTAAGCACAGAATCCCATGGAGGTCTCCCCTGTCTTTAGAGTGAAACGTGGTCATGTTAGACTCCCCTATGGTCCTTAGAGGTCCTCTAGGTCCTCTCTGCAGTGTCACCCACAAACTTTTTGCTTCACCCTCTTATTTTCTAAATTTGTTTATGTTGGCCTTAGGACTCTGTGCGCTTTACCTATGTCAACCAGTGTTAACGTGCTTGTGATAACTCCCTAAAAACAATTCAAATTGCCCTACACCTAATTGGGATATTTAATTTACCTCGAAGTCCCTAGTAAAGTGGGACAATATTGGGGCGTGACCAAGATGGAGGCTTGGTAGGACATGTTTCTCTGTCCCTCTGACTTCCCTAATCATTAGCTTTGTTATTGCCTCATCCCAAGGTCTCCTCCCGATGAGAACGACTGCTTCACGGATTGCGGAACCTCCGATGAAGCCTGGGAGGTGTTTTGCTGCCACGTCTGAGCGATACACGGGGTGATGGATCGAGTACATCGTGTGGGCCTTCCTAGGGGGGGGAAAGCACCCCAGTCAGATATCCTGGTGTGTGTGCACAACTTCCAGCTAAAAGAGCAGATCTTACGCAGGGCTCGGCCGATGCAGCCGATACAGTTCCAAGGACATTCTCCAGCCCTCTTCCAGGATTTAGCCGCCTCCACCTTGGCCAAGCAACGGGAGTTCCGAGCGGTCACTTCCTTTCTGTGTGACAAAGGCATCCCATACTCCTGGGGATACCTCTTCCGAATAATTTTTAAGTACCAGGGGAGGCTTCGACAAATCCGCTCATTGTGGAAAGCTATGGAGTTTCTGGGACTAGATCAGGATGGCGATGCAACTAAGCGAGACAGCCCCAGGATACGCTCTCCGCAGCAGCTGCCCTGTTGGCAGACGGTCAGGTAGGCCTCGGCCTCCCTGAAACCTGATCCGGATGAAGCAGCAAAAGGTCGCGAGGCAGTGCTCTCTTCCCTCTCCCAGGCTCAAGGTCACTCAGCTTCATTTTTGCACGAGACCACCGGGGATGGATGTCATAGAGCGCGGCCGGAGGGGCACTTGGGATGACCACCTCTCCTGATCCACGTGGGTGCCTCTCTGCGGCTCTTGGGTATTCAGGACTCCTACACTACAGTCCTCCTCTGGACAATGTTCCCTTAAGACTATGCCTACGAGATGAGCTGTTGTCTACGGTTTCTTGTTGGGATTGAGTATTTATGGAATGTTTGCATTCAGGTTTTGTATTGCCTTTTCTTTGGGAGCCCGTTCCTGCCTCCTAGATCACTCCCTGCACCCATGCTGTGCCACCTCCTCATAGTCTTTACCCGCCATGGTTAGACTTCTAAAGATAGTCAGCCTCAATGTAAGGGGCCACAACCACCCTACAAAACGAACAGCGATTCTCTCTTTATGAGAATAGTCCGATGGAGAAATTTGTCTGTTACAAAAGACCCACCTACTTTTCAAAGACAACCCACGTATGCGCATGCAGCGATTTCCCCATCAATACTGGTCTTCTGATTCCTCTAAGAAGAATGGGGTAGCTATTCTTGAGGCTAAGTTTGAGGGTAAGGTGCTGTCTACTCTGTACGAGCTCAAAGGTAGGGTCCTAGCGCTTCGCATTCAATGGGGATCAACTATTTTCACACTACTCAACGTTTATGCCCTTAATGTTCACCAGGAAGCTTTCCTTCGCCGTCACATTTCCGAGGGTCTTTCTTCCCCAGACGTTGCTTTAGTGATAGGCGGGGATTTAAATTTAGTCATGGATGGTGAATGGGATCACTCGGGCCAGCACTGCTCTCAGGTGGGGATTCTCTCCCCAGTAGGGAAACAGTGGATGGCCGATAATGGCCTTCATGATGTATGGCGCATCCACCATACAGATCTCCGGGTCTACACATTCTACTCTGCAGCACATAAATCATCTGCGCGCTTAGATATGTCTTGGGTCTCTCCGACACTCCTCTCTAGGGTCAGAGACTCCATAATAGCCCCCAGCTCTCTTTCAGATCCTGCACACATCTCCATATCCCTAACTCCAGAACGGTTTGAACGTATTCCTTCCTGCTGTGGCTTGCGAGTAGGCCTCTTGCACTCCCCCCCCACATAGTTGAAGGTGTGCGCACCAAGCTTTTAGACTATCTCCAACACAATGATAATGGGGAGGCGTCCCTGCATTCCGTTTGGGAAGCTCTCAAAGCGGTCATCCGCGGGAAATTGCTTGCTATCTCCTCAGCAGACAACCGGAAACGTCGGGAGGCCCAGTCAGACCTTGAGTGGGAAGTTACGGAAATAGAAGCAATACATAAGTGCACATGGGCTCAGAAGGTCTGGAGCTCCTTAGAAAAAAAGCGCCTGCTTCTTAAGCGCTTGGATTTGGATAAAGCGGAGTTTGGTCTGCTGCGCCTGTGCCACAGATTCTACCTGGGCAGTGACAAGTGTGGGAAAATGTTAGCTCGAAACTGTGAGCGAGGACTATTGCAGGGAATATCTTCCATCTTATTCGGCCCACTGGTGAGGAGGTCCGGTTGGACTCCCATATTGTTGAAGAATTCCATCACTTTTATCAGTCTCTCTACAGTGCAGAGCCTTGCGATTCCCTTGAGGTACAAGCTTACCTTGAGTCCAGCAATTTCACTCCCCTTCCATCCTCGCAGACGGACCAGCTAGAGGATCCCATCAGTCTGGATGAAGTAATCTCTGCCATTTTCCTGCTGAAACCTGGCCCAGACGGCTTCCCTGCCTTGTTTTGTAAAACTTTTTGTCATGAACTTGCCCCCCTTGCAACCCGCCTTTTCAACTCCTTCTTAGACTATGGGGACTTGACGGCTTCTATATCTGAGGCAGCGATCTCCGTGATCCATAAGTCCAATAAAGATCCTCTGCAATGTAGTTCTTATTTCCCGATTTTGTTGCTCAATGTTGATGTAAAGCTTTTTACAGGGATTCTCGCAGCTTGACTGAACCCCCCGATGGTGGGTCTGATAGACCCGGACCAGGCGGGTTTCATTCCCACACGCCAAGGTAGCAATAACACCAAGCGCCTGCTTCCCCTAATTGATGTCATCCACCGTTCCCAAAAGTCTGCAATATTCTTCGCGGTAGATGCAGAAAAGGCGTTCGATAGAGTATGCTGGACATATCTCTTCGACGTCCTACGATGCTTTGGTTTTGGCCCCGTTTTGTCCAATGGGTGCAGTGCATCTACCGTGCTCCCCGGGCTCTTTGTACGTGTTAACGGAATGTCCTCCTCTTATTTTGCGATAGCTCGGGGTATGAGGCAAGGGTGCCCACTCTCGCCTCTTTTATTCTCTCTTGATATGGAGCCCCATTGAAATTCCGGATCATCCTGCCATACATGTCATCAAATTTGGGTGTGAGACCCATTCAAGATGCCTCTATCGGGACGACATTCTCTCCTTTGCGCAGCCCTCTTCCTCGCTCCCTGCACTCGTAGATAAACTTGACTACTTTGGGCGGATATCGGGTTTTAAGGTTAACCTTGGTAAATCCCAGGTTTTTAAACTCTCTTTACCACAAGACCAGGCAAAGCCCTCAAACAGTCCCTCCCTTTGCATTGGTCCGATGATCCTGTGCCTTACCTGGGCATTCTTTTGACTCCTTCGATTCCACGCCTGCTAGAGCTTAACTACTCTCACTTGGTGTCACAGCTGAAGAAAGAATTGGTAGGGTGGGCTAGGCATTATTTATCTTGAATGACAAAATGACAATCCTACTGCGCATACTCTACCTCTTCCAGACCCGCCCGCTGACACCGCCACCTAAATCTCTGCGTACTATCCAGCTCTCTTTAAACCAATTCATCTGGGGTCACAAGAAGGCACGTTTATCTATAGCACAACTATCATGCCCCAAAACTAAAGTTTGTCTCTAGATACCTTCAGGCTGCACATCTTTGCTATGCGCTGGAGTGGAATCAACCCCTTTCGGAGAAACACTGGACCTTCATGGATCAGGCCGTGGCAGGAGTGAACATCTGGAGCGAACTATGGCTCTCCCGCCGTGCCCGTTCATGGGGACTTTAGTCTTCCCCAATCACAGCAGCAACAATGAAATTATGGGATGCGGTGGCTCTGGCGGGGGGTCTGACAACTTTTCCCTCTCCCATGATTCCACTGGCAGATAACCCAGATTTCCCTCCGGGATGTATGAGTGCCATAGCTCAACGGTGGAGAGAGGCAGGTTTCAAAAGCGCTTGGTCCACCTGTTTGACCCAAGGGGCATTATCCCCTGTGATCGGGTCCGTCGGGATCTTTCCCTTCCCCAGACGGATGAGTTATTTTACCTCCAGCTCCACCTTTGGGCTACCTCACCGGACCTCCTTTCCCACGCCTCACGTAAACTCACTCCATTCGAATAATGGATAGCACACAAGTCCGGCGATAAACACCGTATCTCAGAACTCTATACCTTGCTGCCTCCACGCGCGGCAGGGAAGCACTCACGCAGTCAGACTAGATGGGAAGCAGAACTGGGACGGGTCTCCACAGATAAGGAGTGGGACAATATTTACTATAGGGCGCACCACACAGCTTACAATACTGCGGGTTCTAAGTCTGCGTTCAAGGTAGCAACCTACTGGTACATTCGCCAGCGAGGATACACCATTGGGACAAAAACCACACAGAAGAATGTTAGCTGGGCTGTGGCCTGACTAGCTCCCTCTTGCACCTTTTATGGCACTGCCCGTGGTTGGAAAGGTATTGGGACCAGGTGCTTAATGACATCGATGCTTCATTCAATACTTGGCATTTAGTATCGCTGCCTACTAATTGTTGGACTGCAAGCAACACTGTGATACATATCTATGTGGCAGGTCTTCTTAGCCGCTGGCCCCTGTGGTTGTAGGCGAATGGCTGTGTTCAGGTGTGACAGCACCGTTTGACTAAAATCAATAAAAGATTGGTTCTATAAAGTGGGACAATATACCCAGGGACTATAAAAGAAATGCTACTAGTGGGCCTGCAGCACTTATTGTGCCACCCACACAAGGAGCCCTGTAAAATATGTCTCAGGCAAGCCATTGCAGCCTGCGAGCAGTCTGGAACTGAAATTCGACTCAGCAAAATGCCTCCTCTGCCAAGCTTAAAACTCCTGTTTTAATACAGAATGAACCCCTAAGGACGGCCATCAACAGCCCATAGGGCAGGCTGCATGACATTTATTAAATGGTAACTTTTGATTGGGGGCAGGTAGGAAAGTCATGTTTGGCGTCTGAGGCAGGGTAATTTAAAATCCTCATTAAAGAGAAAGTAGGATTGTAGGTAACAATTCTAAAAATGCCACTTTTTGAAAGTTGCAAAAAGAACAATTGATGGACGCAATGCTGAACAACGTCAAACATTCACTCTCAGTACAGATATATGGGTCTAAATCCATTGTTTTTATGCTCATCTTACCATTCCAGTTTGGACCCAGCTATATGCAAATCAGTCTTGACCATGCTTCCCAGTGGAACAGTCCAGCCTGAAATGCCAGTCCAGGTCCCCTCTGGACCTGAAACAAGCATTCTGGGAACGGTTTGTAGTATCACCCCATATCAGCCAGGCTAGGTTGACTCCAGTGGCATGGTGAGCACAGGATCCACATCTGGGCATACCCGTCCCACTCGGGGTGAAGAATGGAAAAAGAACAATTGATGGGCAGAATGCAGAACAATGCCATACCTTCACCTCAGTACAGAGATCTGGGCCTAAATGTATCATTTTTTTGCTCGCCATTCCAGTTTGGACCCAGCCATATGCAAATCAGTCTTGACCCTGCTCTCCATGGGAATAGTCTAACCCAAACTTCCAGGCCAGGTCCTCTCCGGACTGGAAACATGTATCTTGGGACTGGTTTTGGGGTATCACCCTCATCATATTTTTGCTCACTTTTAGAAAGTTGGAATTTATGTGCCATATTCACTTGGTACCTGCAGCCTGTTCCTGGGTCATATGACAAACAGTAGTAGGCAGTTGTCCTTTGTGTATTCCTCCCAGACAGTTTGATAATAGCAGGTCTGGGTGTTGGCAGGATGGGCTAACTTTGACTTGATGTGAGCAGAGCTGTCCCCTACCATGCTTATACTTCAAAGGCATAGGCACAGCTCACACACAAAGGGTTTCACACTAGTCTATTGTGCCCAAAGCCCGACTGGGGCCAGGGTAAGGAGGCAGGAAATTCCGACACCCCTGTAGGGGGAACTCCAGAAGCTTCTCCCACTTAAAAGTCGGCACCAAGTATAAAAAGTGGACCATCAAATCCACTCTTTGGATCACTTCTGGACCTATGGAAGACTCAGAAGAAGACCTGCCCTGCTGTAAAAGGGCTGCTCTGCTGACCTGCTGCCTGAGTAAGAAGAACTGGATCAGCACCTTGAACCCAGGGCCACCAAAGTGACTCCAACTGCTACTTGGGTGGCCTGCTGATCAGGGATAGAAAAGGCTCCACCCATCTTCAACCCTACACCTGGACTCCGCCTACTGTCAGCCCTAACTCCCCCAAGTAGAGCATCCCCAGTCCGGGTCCTCTGAAAGGGGGGTAAAGGTGTTCTGGCAGCCCAGCTTGGGTCTCAATCAAAACAATGTAAAGTGATGCGAAGCTCCGCAAGGCATCATCACACAACTTGGAACCAATGCAGAGAGACGTAAAGCCCCACCACGTCCTCACCAACACCGAAAGACGAGAAGCATTGTAAATCAGGGCAGTGGCAACCTCACCGGAAAGACATAAGGAACAATCATTAGTGAGCCAAACTTAGTACGGTGCCCGACCTGCACCCCATCGCACTCAGCCTGAACTTGTGACTTTGTTCCAATCTAGCATTAACTGTAGTTGATGTATTGTGCTTTCTGGTGCTACTTTTATCTAAACCTTTACAATTGCATAGTTCAATTTCTACTAATTGGATTTTGTATCATTTTGGTCTCAAATAATGTATTACATTTTTCTCTTTTCTTTTAATTGTTGTGGTATTTTTTTGTGTTGTGTTTCACTTTGTTACTGTTTGGATGCTGCAAAAATACTTTAAGTTGAAGAAAAGGTTTATTGAAAAGATTAAAATGATCATAAAAACAATACTTCATATAGACAATCATTTACCAATGCATAAGTACAAGAAAGAGTAATAAAGGATGATAATGATATACAATAACCGCTGAAGTACTAAAAAGATAACATAGAAAATGATATGAGTACGGATTGAAGGTTCACAAGAGTCGCAAATAACTGCACATGTCAAAAATACACAGTTCAAAAGATATTATGGGGAATGATAAGTTAAGTAGGTTTGTACACAAACAATCGGAAGTCAAGGAGGCTTGGTAACTTCTTGTAATGAGGGAGCAAGTGAAGAAGGGTTATTCACTGTGTGAGAAGTTACCTTGGCATATGATGTCCACTAGTTCTAGTGAGCACCTTGCACCAGTCTAATCGACCCTTATTGATGGTGGTTGTGAGAAGTTGGTCTGATATATGATGTTCACTAGTTCTAGTGACCACCTTGTATCAGTCCAAACAACACTTATGGTGATTGGTTGTAAGTCAACCTTATAGACCGGCTATCCTAGTGGTAGCGTGGACAAAGCAGTCTTAGGCTAAACTCTTTTGGCATGTGAAGCAAGCTGTTTTACCACATATAACCCCTTGAATACCAAGTGAAAGGACACCACACAGGATATTTATTCAAAATATATATGTATTTATTACTACAAATAGTCCCCTGAACTCTTTATGAGCACAGAAGCAAACACGTTAAAACAATGCAATTGATAAGTATACAAAAGTGGCAGAAGTATGGATAGGCCCTGGTGGCCCCTAAAACCATATACTAAAGAAGTGGTATAAGTACCACGAGCCGAAAGGAAGTAAGGCGTAGGGCCTCGGGAATCGCTGGGGCTACGCTGGACTAACGCAAGTTAGGAACTAGGAGGCCCACGGGATCTGGTTTGCAGTGTGCAAAGTTAGAAGCAGTTTACATTGAAGTCAATGGATGCGTAAAAGTTAAAAAGGTGAAGGTAGGAAGTCTTCCGGTCAGTCTAGAACGTAACCCTTTGGAATCTGGACACTAGGAGTGTTAAACTACTCGGGGGCACCAGAGTGCCAGCGTTACCTCACCCACAGGAAGCGGGTGCAGTGGAGTCAAAGTGTATCGGGATTCTGCAGGAGGTCAGATGGAGCCTTGGAGTGTTGATGCTGCAGGCGACCTGATGTGAAGAGTTCCGGTGGATCCAAGGGTGGACCTGAAGAGGTTAAGACCTGAAAGCAGAGGGAACAATGTTCACAGTCACTAGCCAGTGACCGGCGTAGAACCAGGAAGGAACTAGGCGTTGTCGGGTGCCAACAGGTGATGTCTTGAAGCTTGTCTCTTCAGCAGCGTGGACTAGGCGACGATGACGACGACCAGGAGTCACTCACGAGCTGTCCCACGTAGGCTCTAGTTGCTGCTTTTGGGAGCAGCAAGGGCCAGTCTGGAGCAACCAGACCAGCGCTGGAAAGATGTTGTTTGGTCGCCAAAATGGCCAATAGCCAACGGACTAGCAACCGGATAGGCGCGTCGAGTGGAACAAAGCAGAAGGGCCCCACGCAGATCTCGTGAGAGTTGGAGGGCTGGTCCTTAGTGCAAATGTAGCTCAGTGGTGGGGCTTCTCAAGACCCCAAGCACAGCGATGAGGGTGCCTCAGGTGCTGCGCAGTCAGCTTCTCGTGGACATTTCAAGAGGTCCGGTCCCACGTCTCAGGTCGCCTCCACTCGTCTCAGCTTTGCAGGGACTGTGGATCGGGCTGTTAGATGTCTGGGAGTCTTGTTCTTGTCAGGCTCTGGGCTCGGGCTCCGGCGGGAGGCGGCGGCAAAGCAGTTGTTGATTGCTGGATGATGCCTGTGTTCACAGGGTGGCCACTCCTGGCCACAAGGGAGATTCTTCAGTCTTCTGAGCAACAGAATGTCGAAGGTCCAGAGTTTCTTCTTCTTGTAGTCGAATTTCAGGGTAATCTGCCGTCTTGGGACTCAGCTCCTACTTTAAAACTAATTCTAGGGGCTGGACTACCTACTAGCTACTAGGTCCCTCATATGGGTGGGACCAGGAAGGGGGTGGTTACACCCCCTTTCCTTTGTCCAGTTTCCCACCAGAGCTGGGGCTGGAGTGCCCCAGCACCGGTTTGAACTAGCCTATGCACGGGGCCACCTTGTGTGCCCCGGGCATGTCTGATTCTATTCAGCCCTACCTAACCAGATACACAAAATCCTGTCTGGGGTGGTGCTAGCACCTCCCAAGGCAGGAAACCCTTTGTCCAAGCCTCCCTCGCTGGAAGGACTCCCAGCAGCAGGAGGTCAGACTTGTGTCTGTGGTGGCAGCATCCATTTTGTGATGCTGAGGCTCTGTTTAACTTTAACCGGGGTTCAGGTTCTGTACATGTCGTGTCCCTCTAGGAGGGTGGGATGCTACCCCCGTCGCCTGAATTGGCGAAGGGGTAGTATTCCAATTCGTGTGACACCTTACTCGACATGTTTTGATAATGTCAAACCAGAGTTAGCATTTAACCGCGAGGTTCATAATGCACTTAAGAGTATATGGTATGACGCTATCAGGAAACAGCTAAAGAACATGGTTCCGAAAGCTGCAGACTGGCTCAGCTCATGCTAGAACACCATCTCACACATAACCTAGCACTCTGCCTCCAGGATTGATAAGGCCTGCCATAAGAGTGACTTATAGGTTACTGTGTGTCCTTGTATATGTTAGATATAGAGATACTATACCTAAAGCAAAGGGTGATTACACCACCTTGCCCCAGCTGAGTGATCAGCCAGTTGTATCAAATAGTAAGGCCAGGCCAGGGGTGGCACAATACGTGCTGCAGCCCCTGGTAGGCCTTGGATGCACCTATGCCCCGGGTACCTAGAGTACACTGTACAGGGGCTCACATTGTGATCCATGTTCCAATTGGTAAGGCACCTAAAGTGCCTTGGCATAAATTTAGAGAGAGAACAGCAGGCCGTGGGTCTGATTGGCAGGCCCACAGCTGCATTAAGTTGAAAACCAGTGAAGCAAAAAGCAGAAATCTGGGGTGACCATAGGATAGCAGACTCTACTCTCCTACACAACCCCCCCCCCCAAACGCAGGGACAATAGACTAACCTTGACCAGTTGTGTCTTCTTGTTCTAAGTGGAAGTACCTGGAGAGACCATCTGCATTTCCATGGTCAGTCCCTGGGCGGTGCTCCACTGTAAAGTCCATCCCCTGTAGGGCAATGGACCACCTGAGCAGTTTGGGGTTTTCACTCTTCATCTGATTTAGCCACAAGAGGGGTTTATGGTCGGTCTGAATCTTGAAGTGAGTTCCAAATAAGTATGGTCTCAACTTCTTCAGGGCCCACACCACAGCAAAGGCCTCCCTCTCAATGGCTGACCAACGTTTCTCTCTAGGGGTCAGTCTTCTGCTAATAAAAGCAATGGCCTGGTCTTGACCATCTTCATTAAGTTGTGAAAGCACAGCTCCCACCCCCAACTCAGAAGCATCTGTTTGGACAATGAACTCTTTGGAGTAGTCAGGACTCTTCAAGATAGGTGCAGAGCACATGGCCTTCTTCGGGTCATCAAATGCCTTTTGACAGTTCCCTGTCCACTGAACCTTTTTGGGCATCTTCTTGGATGTCAAGTCATTAAGGGGAGCCACAATGGACCCATAATTCTTAACAAACTTCCTGTAGTACCCAGTCAGACCTAAGAAAGCTCTGACCTGAGTCTGGGTAGTTGGAGGGGCCCAATCCTTGATGGTCTGGATCTTACTCTCCAGTGGTTCAACCTGTCCTCCACCTACAAGGTGGCCCAGGTATACAACTTTATTCTGCCCTATCTGGCACTTAGAAGCCTTGATAGTGAGGCCTGCCTTTTGCAGAGCCTCAAGTACTTTCCTCAGGTGGATCAGGTGATCCTCCCAGGTGGAGCTAAAGACAGCTATATCATCTAGATATGCTGCACAAAAGTCATCCAACCCAGTAAGGACTTGGTTCACCAACCTTTGAAAAGTGGCAGATGCATTCTTCGGACCAAAGGGCATCACCACAAATTGGTAATGACCTCCTGGGGTTGAGAATGCTGTCTTGGCCTTAGACTCCTCAGCTAACCTGATTTGCCAATAGCCAGCTGTCAGATCAAATGTGCTCAAATATTTGGCAGAAGCCAACTTGTAAATGAGCTCATCTGCCCTTGGAATAGGGTGTGCATCTGTCCTGGTGACAGCATTAGGTCCTCTGTCATCCACACAGAACCTCATCTCTCTCTTGCCATCTTTGGTATGAGGTTTGGGGACCAGAACCACTGGGCTAGCCCAGGGCCTCTCTGAAGGCTCAATGACACCTAACTCCAGCATTTTCTGCACCTCCGTCTTTATACAGTCCCTGACGTGGTCAGGTTGCCTGTAAATCTTGCTTTTCACAGGAAGACTGTCACCAGTGTCCACCACATGGGTACACCAGTTAGTATGACTGGGTGTCAATGAGAACATATATCTGAATGACTGTAAGACTTGTCTGCAGTCATTTTGCTGATGGTCAGTGAGGCTGCCACCTAAGGCCACACCATCAACTGACCCATCTTCAGGGTTCTGAGACAACAGGTCTTGGAGAGGGTCACTCTCTTCCTCCTGCCCCTCATCTGTAGCCATGAGCAAACCCATGTCTGCCCTGTCGACATATGCCTTTAGCCTGTTGACATGGAGCACACTGTGGGGGCTCCTAGGAGTGCCTAGGTCCACCAAGTAGGTAAGCTCTCCCTTCTTTTCAACAATTTTGTGGGGTCCAGACCATTTGTCTTGGAGTGCTGCTGGGGCCACTGGCTCCAGCACCCATACCTTCTGTCCTGGCTGATATTCAATCAAGACAGCCTTTTGGTCATGCCAGGCTTTTTGGAGTTCCTGGCTAGCCTCAAGGTTTTTAGTTGCCTTCTTCATGTACTCAGCCATCCTGGAGCAGAGACCAAGTACATAGTCCACTATATCTTGTTTAGGTTGTTTGAGAGGTAACTCCCATCCTTCCTTCACCAGACATAGGGGTCCCCTTACAGGATGCCCAAACAGAAGCTCAAAAGGGCTGTAGCCAACCCCCTTCTGTGGGACCTCTCTGTAAGGAAACAGAAGGCAGGGTAGAAGGATGTCCCATCTTCGCCTAAGCTTTTCAGGTAACCCTTTAATCATACCCTTCATGGTCTTGTTAAACCTTTCAACAAGGCTATTACATTGTGGATGATAGGGAGTGGTGAACTTGTAGTTAACACCACACTCCTTCCACATTGCTGTTAAGTATCCTGATATGAAGTTTGCACCCCTGTCAGATACTACCTCCTTTGGAAAGCCCACTCTTGAGAATATCCCAGGAGGGCTCTTGCCACAACAGGTGCTGTTGTGGTCCTTAGGGGAATAGCCTCTGGATACCTGGTGGCATGATCCACTATCACCAGTATAAATCTGTGCCAAGATGCTGTGGGAGGATCCATTGGTCCAACAATATCAATTCCCACTCTTTCAAAGGGTACCCCCACCACAGGTAGTGGTATCAGGAGGGCCTTTGTTGTGCCACCTGCTTTGCCACTGACTTGGCAGGTCACACAGGAGCGACAAAACTCCTTTGTATCTTCAGACATGTGAGGCCAGTGAAAGTGAGGGACAAGCCTGTCCCAAGTCTTGTTCTGGCCTAGGTGTCCTGCTAAAGGAATATCATGGGCCAAGGTTAGAAGGAAGGCCCTAAATTTCAGAGGTATTACCAACCTCCTGGCTTTACCAGGCTTGTGGTCTCTACCCTCTGAATAAAGGAACCCATCATCCCAATATACTTTATGGTTACCTTGAGCATTACCAGCAGCCTCAGCAGCAGATTGCTGTCTGAGGGGTTCAAGAGAGGGGCAGTCTAACTGTGCCTGCCTCAAGTCTGCCCTTGAAGGTCCCCCTGCCCCAAAAAACTCAACCTGGTCAGGTTCAAGCTCTTCTGGGACAGTTCCTCCAGGGGTCTTACAATCAGCTTCCTGTGAAGGCTGATCATCACTTGTAGGTAGGAGGGAAGGCACTGCCTTAACCCTACTGCTTTTTCTCTTGGTAGGTGCTTGGTCCATTGTTTCAGGATCCAAGATTTGAGGTTGAGTGAGGCACTTCTTGGCCTGTGACCTGGTCACAGCAAGGACATGTGATGAAATCCCTAACATCTCAGCATGAGTCCTGTACTCCACTTCTGACCATAGTGAGGATTCTAGGTCATTGCCCAACAAACATTCAACTGGGTGGTCTGCACTTACCACAGCCCTTTTTAGGCCAGTTACCCCTCCCCAGGAGAAATTAACAACAGCCACACTATGTGTAGTAGTGACATTGCTGCTGGCGTTGGTCACTATGTAATTATCACCTAGTACAATCTGTCCAGGGTCCACAAATGCTGGTGTCACCATGGTGACACTGGCACAGGTGTCCCTATAGGCTTGAGCCACTTTATCATTTATTAAAGGTGTCTGCCTGTACTTGCCCAGGTTACTGGGACTCCAGTAGTGGTCATGGCTATGTCCACATCACAGATCAAGACAGCCTGTGTGGGGAACCCACCTCAGTACCAGGGTTAACCCTACTACACCCTTGGTCTGAGAACTACCACTGCTTACTGTACTAGGGGGTGCAGGTGCCTTAGGGGCTACAGTGGTAGGGGCTCCAGTCTTTCTAGAGTCACTGGTCTAGTGACTAGTGTTGTTACATGTAGAACACCATGGTTTCCTTTGGCCATCATTCTTCTTCTTCTTTTTGGAAGTTTGGGACCCTCCTCCTCCGTGGTTTGTTGGGGCCCTGTAGAAGACTTCTGGTCTTTTGGTTTCTGCTCCCCACCCTTCTGGTCTGCTTTCTTCTGATCACCCCCTTGGCCCTGGTTTTTCTGCTTAACCCTGGTTCTAACCCATTTGTCTGCCTTCTTTCCCAATTCTTGGGGAGAGGTCAGATCTGAGTCAATCAGGTGTTGATGCAACTGCTGGTTCTGACAATTATTTAGAATCTAGTAAGTAAGTACATTTTATTGTATATACTTAATTAAAACCTTTACAATATGGTTGCATTAAAACACACGTTTTAAGAATAAAATATTCGACTTTAGAAGATCGTTAAAAAAAATACAAAAATAATAACTTTCTAAAATGTCTATATATTTGATATATTTGTGAGAGGGGATTCAGAGTCTGTTCATAACACTTCAGGCATCCGTGTTCGAGCATTCAGTAATCTTTTTTCTCAGTCTTCACTACTAGCAGCAATGCCTTTTGACAGAATCTGGCGGCCCTACAAGCTGTCTGCAGATGGTAACTATTCAGTGCTAGCATGACAGCTGGGCTGCATGATCTAATCTGAAAAAGACGGAATACATGCAGTAGATAATAACGTCTCAAAATTTTCAAAGATGGGCAGATGCACAATATGTGCAACATTGATTCTTCCATTTGCCCACATAGTCTGCAGACAGGGGTCGGCCATGTTTGCTTCCATGGAGGTGTATGGTCTTTTAAAATGGTGGTGCCCAGCCGTAATTGTAATAGTGTTTTTTGGGCGGCATTGGATATGTGATTAACTAAATACGGTTGAGGTTCCATTTTCACGTACGTGGCCAGGACCGTCCAACTGTGTTTTTTCTGTGCTGTTGCGGCTTTGTCTGTTAGCCAAGATCTTTGCTTTGCTGCTCCGTTGGTTACTTTTTTAAAAGCCGCAAAGGTTTGATTTGTATTCCATGCCTCCTCCAACTTAAGACTTGCAAGGGCGTTCTCCCATACTGGTTTACAAGCGTTTTTCGACTTGGTCTGGTTGTTCGTCTCAATCCAACAGAGGCCCATTAGCGTGTCCTCTTGGGCTGCTCTTAGTTTCCAACATGTTTTTAGAATGGCCGCTTGTCTGACTTGATGCTGGTTTGATAGACCAAATTCCAGGCGAATCAATGATTGAGATACAAACCTCGGAATCTTAAAGATATATTTGAACAGCTCTGATTGCTGTGTGTTCAGAAAATTTGCATCTTTACCCCTATACAATTCCGAACCATAAGTGAGCGAGGGTAAAAACTTGACGGCTTCACCTTCAACAGGTGTGAGTTGAATGGACAGTTCAATTTCGTTTTTAATATGTTTAGGGCAAAACGAAGTTTATTTGCCTGTGCCTTTCTATACAGTTGGTGATCTTTCAGAGTCCACCTGGCATCGACAACTACTCCCAGATATTTGTACGAGCAGGTCTGCTCTATTTTGTTGCCTGCGATGTGCCATTTGAAAGATTTCCTCCCTGGGCGAGAAGCAAAACAGGCGATCTTCGTCTTTTTATAATTAATTTGCAGGCCCTGCGCACTGATGTATTCATGGAGCTTCATGATGGAACGTTGTAAGCCCAACGGGGTCTGACTGCACAGTACAATGTCGTCCGCATACTGAATGCTCCTGATTTTGTGATGGGCTAGCTTTGGCGGATCGCTTTCTGTCTCCGCAATGTGCTTGTCCAGGTCCGCTGTGAAGATGTTGAAAAGAGTTGGGGCCAATACACAGCCCTGCTTGAGGCCCACATGGGTGTAGATTTTTCGTGTAGTTCGATCGCCATTGCCTAATTTTATTCGAACCCAGGTGGATGAGTACAAATTCATGATGGCCCGAAGCAACTTTGATGGTATTCCCCAAGTGTTCATTTTTTTCCATAGAGCCTCCATCGGGACTGTATCAAACGCAGCTTTCAGGTCGACAAAACACGTGTACAGCTTAGTTGACTTATCCCTGGCTTTGTCCACCAGAAGATTTAATGCCAGCAGGTTACATGAGGTGTTGGTTCCGGGCCTAAAGCCAGTCTGCGTGATCGGCAAGATCTTATTCGCACAAACCCAGTCTTCCAAGGCCAACAAAAGATTTGAGGCGTATATTTTGGCCTCGACATCTATGAGTGCTATGAGGCGGTAATTGGCTGGATCAGATCTTGTGCCTGCCTTAAAGATTGGATGAAAAATACTGCCTCTCCATGACTGGGGAATGCTTCCAGTCTGGAATGCATTGTTAAACAGTGGGGAAAGATGGTCTGCCCAGAATTGTTGGTCTTGTTTGAACAGACCATTCGGTAAACCGTTTGGACCTGGGGCTCCCTTAGATCTTAAGTTTTTTAATACCTTTTCTACCTGGGATGGCGTTATTTAGAATCTCTTCTCTCATTAAAAGATTGTACAATCCTGTATAGTCAGTGATTTTACTTCCCAGTAACCAGCCCACCAGAGCCTTAGTGGCACAATCAACAAAATCAGTCCAGTCCTGAGTCTGTGTCTTCTGGGTCTCTCTGAACAACAACCTATATTGTTCAGTGGTTAAGCCAAACCCATCAATCAGAGCACTCGTTAGGACAGAGTAGTTGTTAGCATCCTCATCACTAACTGTGAGGAGCTTGTCTCTTCCTTTTTCTGAAAAGGAGAGCCATAAGATTGCTGCCCACTGACTTTGGGGTACCTGCTGTACTTTGCAGGCCCTCTCCAAAGCAGTTATCCACTTGTGGATGTCATCCCCTGCTTTGTAGGGGGCACAATCTTGCTTAGGTTTCTATTCTCATTGGACCTATCTTTATCCTTTGGGATATTGCTGCCACCAGTGGGTTCTAACCAACTCTCTCTATGCTCTCTAGCAAGCTTCTCTTTGGCCAGGGCAACCTCAAGTTCCTGTCTTTGAATCCTAAGAGCAGCTTCTTTCATTTTGGCCTCATGTTCTCTCCTCTGAGGGGGAGTCATCCCTTTCTGAGTAGGGACTCTAGGGCCATTAGAGGCATTGGAGTGCTGGGAGTCCCTTGAGTGATTCCTGTTCCTCCTATACCCCTGGTTAAGTCTACTTGGAGGCCTGAATGGGGCTGGCCCATCTTCAGCTCCAAGGTGACTTAGGTTAGCCTGGCTAAGCCTCCTGACTGTACCCTGGCTATACCTTCCTCCATCACACTCTTCCTCTCTCTGATCTGAATCATCATCATCATCATCATGGTGACTACTGTCATCATCCTCAATGAGGACAAGGGGATCCCTAGCATCTTCTGTTGGAGTCAGGAACTCTTCATCATCCTTAGGGACTGGCTCAGAGGTTTTTAGAGCCTCAGACTGTTCCAAGAGCTCTAGGAGTTGCTGAGTGGTAGGGTTGGACCCTTGTTTCAGCTTCCTTGTTGAACACACATTTCTCAACTCCTGAAAGGTGATAAAAGCAAATCTGGATGGTGCCTGGGGTTGGTCACCCTCACACAGTTGGAATCCCACTGGTTCCTTCTGTGCCAGCCATTTGCTCTAGTGAGGTGGATGTGTTGCAATCTACCTACTCTATGTGTTCTCCTACTGAACCCTCTCTAGTAGTTGTAGTCAGGGTGTGCTAAGCCCTATCCTACACAACACTAAGTTCAGTAGAACTTAAATATACTATCTTGTTTTATATGTACCCATAGGTACCTGTATGATCTTTCACAAGGTATTGGCAAAGATTACAATAGTAAAACAACAGCAAGCTCAAATCCCAACCGCTGCCCACCAATGTGAAAAGTTGGTCTGATATATGATGTTCACTAGTTCTAGTGACCACCTTTTATCAGTCCAAACAACCCTTATGGTGATTGGTTGTAAGTCAACCTTATAGACCACCTATCCTAATGGTAGCATGGACAAAGCAGTCTTAGGCTAAACTCTTTTGGCATGTGAAGCCAGCTGTTTTACCACACATAACCCCTTGAATACCAAATGAATGGACACCACACAGGTAGTTATGAAAATAAACAAGATATTTATTAACTAACATACACCTCTGAACTCTTTATGAGGTCAGAAGGCTAAGCACATGACAAGACTCTTAAGAAAAATTCATTAAGTTGCACAGGTTACAATGTTGCCCTAGGGGCGCAACAAACCATATACTAAACAAATGGTATAAGGAAATCGATGGAAGGAAAGGAGCTGTCCAGAGGCTGTAGGATCGCTGGGACTACACTACCCTAACCTCAGGTAAGTAGCAGGAGGCCCACGGGACGCCTTTGCAGTGTGTGAACTCGCACACGAGTTGCGTAACAAAGTCAATGGACAGTACAAATTACGAAAAGGTAAGTATTAGACAGTTCCGACTAGCTAGGAGTAAAACAACTGGAAATCTGGACACTAGGAGAGTTAATCTACCCTTGAGCACCAAAATGCTCTTGTTACCTCACTCACGGGCTGCGGGTGCATAGGTGTCAAAGTGTGTCGGGTTTCCGCGTTGAAGTTGGCGGCCAGAAGGATGATGTCCGGAGCGACCCAAGGGTGGATCGAGGAAGATGAAGACCTGAAAGCAGAGGGGACAATGTTCACAGTCACTAGCCAGTGACTGGAGTGGAACCAGGAAGGAACTAGATGTTGTTGTCGCGATCAGGTGAAGAGTGGACGCTTGACTCTGCAGCCACGTGGACCAGGAGGTGTCTTGGACGACCAGGATGGAGGCACGAGCTGTCCCATGCACGCTCTTGCTGTCGGCGGTGTTGGTTCCGGTTTTGGCATCAACAGGCCTTGGCAAAGGCAACCTACGCGGTGAGTGGAAAAGGCGTCTGGTGCGGACCAGGAGGGTCCAGGGCGCTTCTCTTTTTCAGGGAAGCAAGGGCCAGTCTGGAGCAACCAGACCAGCAGTGTTGATGTCGTGGATCGTCGTCTAGGAGGCCACTAGCCAGCCGGCAAGTGACCAGACAACGCGTCGAGCAGCAATCAAGCAAAAGGGCCCCACGCAGATCTCGTGGATGCTGGAGAGCTGATCTTCTGTGCAGGAGATGCTCGGGGCTGGGGCTTCTCAATCCCCAAAGCACTTTGTCGAGGATGCCTCTGAAGTCGTGCTGGAAGCGAAGTGCAGTTTCTCAAAGATGGCTGGTCCCACGTGTCTCGTCTCACCCACGGATCTCAGCTGTGCTGCAAATGTAGGTAGAGGTCGGAGAGGTCTGGAAGTCCGGGTCTCGTCGGGCTCTGAAGTCTGGATCCACCAGGGAAGACGACAAAGTGAACCGCTGGAACGCTTGATGGTGCCTGCTTGTGCAGGGTGGTCACTCCTTGGCCACAAGGGAGATTTCTTCAGTCTTCTGTGGAGCAGAACGTCAAAGTCCAGAGTTTCTTCTTGTAGAGTTTCAAATAAGGATTAATCTAAATTGGAATGGGACCAGCTCCTACCTTTATTCTCCTAAAGGGGGCTGTACTATCACTAGGTCCCTCCTATGGGTGGGACCAGGAAGGGGGGTGCTTACACCCCCTATCCTTTGTCCGGTTTCGCGCCAGAGCTGGGGCTGGAGTGCCCCAGCAAATGGTTTGAACCGGGGGATGAACAGGGACACCTTGTGTGCCCCAGGCATTTCTCATTCCTTTCAGCCTGTCCTACCTCAATACACAAAATCCTGTCTGGGGTGGTGCTAGCACCTCCCAAAGCAGGAAACCCTTTGTCCAAGCCTCCCTTGCTGGAAGGACTCCCAGCAGCAGGAGGTCAGACTTGTGTCTGTGGTGGCAGCATCCATTTTGTGATGCTGACACTCGAGTTAACTTTAACCGGGGTTCACAGTTACATACATGTCATGTCCCTCTAGAACGGTGGAATGCTACCCCCGTCACCAGAACTGGCGAGGGGGTAGTATTACAATTCGTATGACACCTTACTCGACATGTTTTGATAATGCTATGCCAAAGTTAGCAATAACTGCGAGGATTACAATGCACTTAAGAGTATATGGTATAGCGTTATCATGGAAAGAGCTAAAGGACTTGATTCCGAAAGCTGCAGACAGGCTCAGCTCATGCTAGAGCGCCATCTCACATAGTTCCAAGCACTCTGCCTCCAGGATTGTTAAGGCCTGCCATAGGAGTGACTTATAGGAGTATATGTGTCCATTTTAGGTTTAGATATAGGTATACTATATCTAAAGCAAAGGGTGATTACACCACCTTGCCCCAGCTGATTGATCAGCCAGTTGTGTCCGATTTGGATGGCCAGCCAGGGGTGGCATAATACATGCTGCAGCCCCTGGTAGGCCTTGGGTTCACCTATGCCCTGGGTACCTATGGTACACTGTGCAAGGAGTCACAAGAGTGACCCAATACCAATTAGATATGTACCTAAGGTACAGGGAGTCCATTTTACCAGAGAGAGCAGGAAGCCCGGGGTCCTGAAGAGCGGGATCCCAGGCCAACTAAGTCGAAAACCAGCTAAACACTAGGCAAAAAGTTGGGGGCAACCATAGTCAGATATCCACCCTCCTACATAACCCCCCCCCCAAACGAAAGGAGATAAGGCTATCCTTAACCAGGTAAGCCTATATTGCCTGAGTGGCCATATGAGGAGGTGCATGCACTGGCATGGGTACCCCCTATCTCATGGTCCACTAAGCAATCCCTCACCCTAAGGGTATCTGAGGGTCTCCACCATAGGGGATCTCTACCTGTGGTGTGTTTTGGCAAAGTAAAAGGCTGATGCTGGGATAGAGTACTGAAGTGAGGCTCCACTAAGGTTGGGCTCAACTTCCTCCAATCACTATCCACCATATATGCCTTTCTTTCCAGGACTGAGTTGCTGTGAACTCTCAGGGTCAACCTCTGGCTACCTAAAGCTGGAGGCTGGGTCCCTCTGTTTGGCTTACTGGAGGGACAGGTCAGGTTTGGGGCCCTTAGGTGCCCAACAGTGTCCATCTGTGGGAGGTCCCTAACTGAGTTTAAGGGTGATACCTCAGGAGTTTGTTTTCTTTTCACCTGGCTAGGAGTGTTAGCTTTGGTGCCCTTAATCTGCTGATTGGGGAGTTCTTTTGGACAGGGGGCCCTTTGGGGTCCACTATTGGCCTCCCTGACCTCTACAGCCCAGGGCCGACTGAGGCAGGGTAGAGAGGGCCAGGATACCTGCTCCAGACTGGGTCCCACCTTGGAAGGGTCCACTGACATCAGGGGTTCTGCCAGGCTAGGCCTGACTATCTCTGGGGCAGTTTCTTCACAAGGGGTAAGATCAGTTCCCTGAGGAGGCTGATCCTTTCCTAAAGTCTGGTGGGAGTGGGATTTCTCTTCCTCTTCAATGCTCTCTGTTTGAGTGGAGTGATCCATAGTTTCAGGCTTCACAACACTATTATCTGTCTGAGTTTGGGCTGTGGCCATCACAGCTCCACCAACCTTTTCCGGAAGGGACTCAGTTTGGGTATGGGCTGTTACCATCACAGCCCTGCTAACCTGTTCAGGGAAGGAATCTGTTTGATATTGGGCTGGGACTGGCACAGCCCTCCTGACCTGTTCAGGGAAGACATCTTGGACTGGGGCTGTGGCCATCACAGCCCCACTAACATTTCCATGGAGATTTACCATTTTAAAATGGGTTTCCTGCTCTACCTCAGCCTAGGCTGAGATCTCTAAATCATTCCCCAGTAGACAATCTACAGGCAAGTTTGATGACACTGCCACTCTCTTGGGACCAGTGATACCTCCCCAGCTGAGATTTACCACTGCCATGGGATTATCTCTCTGAACTCCATCAATGTTGGTCACCTAGTATGTGGCTCCAGGTAAAAGTTGCCTTGAGGGGACTTGGCTCTCAGTCACCATGGTGATGCTAGCCCCTGTGTCTCTATAGGCCTCAACTTTCAGACCATTGATGAGGGGCTCCTGTCTGTACTTGCCCAAAGTGTTGGGACAAGCAGTGAAGTTGGCAAACCCCATGCCATTTTCACAAACAGGAGTATCTGTGGTAGGGGACCTGGTTAGGCGAGAGTCCACCTGAGTTCCCCAAGTATACCCAACCAAATTCTTGGGGGCACTCCTACCACCTGGGGGATTACTACTAGTAGTACCAGGAGGTGTTGGAGTATTACCTGGAGGAATAATTTCCTTATTGTTGGCCTTTGGGCAACTGCTGTCAGTTTTCCAATGGCCTACCTGTTTGCAGGTATGGCAATAAGGTTTCTTTTGGGTATTGGAAGGATTCTGGGACCCACCCCCTTCAGAGGATTTTTGGGGCCCTCTTGTGGTTTGATCTGTAGATTTATTCCCACCCTTCTCTTGAGGCTTGGTTGATTCTTTCTTATGGCACCCACCCTGGTCATGAGGCCTAATCCTGGTTCTGACCCATGTGTCTGCCCTCCTACCCAATTCTTGTGGAGAGGTCAGATCAGAGTCTACCAGGTGCTGGTGTAATAACTGGTTCTGACAATTATTTAAGATTTGCTCTCTCATAATTAGATTATACAATCCTGTGTAATCAGTAACCTTACTTCCCAGTAGCCAGCCTTTCAAAGCCTTAGTGGCACAATCAACAAAGTCAGTCCAATCCTGAGACTGAGTTTTCTAGGTGTCTCTAAACATCAACCTGTACTGTTCAGTTGTTAAGCCAAACCCATCAATCGGTGCATTTTTCAGGACTTGGTAATCATTAGCATCCTCAGCTCTAACAGTGCTCTAACCTTCAAAGGAGAGCAGCACGATAGCTGCCCACTGACTCTGGGGTACCTTCTGTACTTTGCAGGCCCTCTCCAGAGCAGTCATGCATTTGTGGATGTCATCTCCTACCTTATAGTAGGGCACTCTTTTAGTCAGGTGTCTATTGTCAAAACTCCTGTCCTTATCTCTAGGGATAATGCTGCCACCAGTGGGTTCTAACCCACTCAATTTCTGCTCTCTGGCAAAAGCAAGTTTCTCTTACAACCCGGGGGTCGGGCAGCGTAGAATGCGAGTCAATGCTGTTCTCCCCAGCCAGATGCCCATGTTTTACATAAAAATTGCTGTCACATTTTAAACAATTATACTCAACTAACTACAAAAGATGCCCTACTTGCTACTATATAATCTGTGAACCCGTTGCTCTATCCTATACATCCCCTTAGCGCCCGATTGGCTATAGACTGCTAGGAGGCCTTTAACGTGATGCCAATCCCCACTGTCAGGGGCAGTAACCACCCACTCTGATTCATGCCTCCGCAGGGGCCGAAGCGAGGTCAACGTGTAGCCCAGCAATGCTGCTCTCATCACTCTCTGCCTCCTCCCCCGCTGACGCAGCTAAACGCCTTTTGTAATCGAGGTATAACCCCCAAAAGTTCTTGGGCCTGCTTTTCAGCGGTAGGAGGTCACTGTAATTCTCCGATTGAGTGCAGCAATAAGTCAAATCCCCGTCCCAGTGCTCTTTCTCTGGGAGAGGGCCCCTCATCCAACATGTTGCCAGCCTCCATTTTGCCAACAGAAGTCCCATATCCACTAAGCGCCTCTGTGCTTTCGGCAGTCCCTTTGAGTATCCCAGCAGGGCAAGGGCGGGGGTCGGGGGAATCTCGTGGGCTAAAATTGTACCTATATATAGTACTGAACACCCTACCCCAGTATTGTCACACCCCCGGGCACTCCCAGGCTAGGTTTAAGAACCCTGCATTACCAGCCCCACATCTATCACAATTTGCATTGCTACACAGACCAAATCTGCATAATGTATTAATCGGTGTCTTCCATTTAAGGAAATATGCCTTCTATTAGTGCAACAGTAACTCCACATTTCGTCGTCAACTGCAGTCTCCAAGTCACGTTGCCACTCGAGACGTGCTTTACTATACCCTGTCGCTCTACCATTGAGGGCCATCCTATAGAGGGTGGATACTATTTTTTTCGGGGAGGTTGTTTTAATCACATGCGTACGTTCTAACAATTCTGTGGGTTTCATTAAATCATCTCCAAGTTGCTCCCGCCAGGCCTCTCGAACTTGGTAGAATTGGAAGCGTTGGAGCCCTGTGGGCGCAGCCTCTGGAGCAGGCGCGTCTGCTAGTGATTTGAGAAAACCCCTCCCCCCACAAACATGTCACCTGCCGTTATTATGCCCAAGTCAATCAGGGCCATGATCACCCCCTTTTCAGTGCACGGAGGGAGCCAAACCATCCATTCAATGGGCATCAGCGGGGAGTACAAAAGCGCCCCAGCATAATATTGCAACATTGCCTGCCAAGCATGTCTGGGTGAGTTTAATGAGTCTAGCAATCCCGTACGTCTATCCACCGGTTCAAATATTATAGCTGGCAGTAGCTTCGGAGCTGCATAAAGCTTCTCAAGCTGTACGAACGGTGCATTCTTCCTGTTGTGTATCCAGCTGTGGACATGCGCAGCCTGCGCCACATGGAAATATAGCTCAAAGTCCGGCGCACCAAGACCTCTGAGGTGGTATGGTAGAACCAAAACGTTCCACTGCACCCTAGCTTGCATCCCAGCCCACGCCAGCTTTATCATCAAAGATTTAAGGTGACTAAAAAAACATTTCGGTAAGACCATAGGGACGTTCAGAAATAAAAACAGCAATCTAGGTAATACTATCATTTTCATGATCGATATCCTACCTACCAAAGAAAGAGGGAGACCCACCCAAACGTTCACATTATCCTCTAGGCGGGTTGTGGCAGTCCCGTAGTTCCCGCGCATAATTACCTCCTGGTCCGTGTGTAGCTGTATACCCAAATAACGTACTGAGTCAGTGGTCCACCTCAAAGGTTACTCAATCTCAAACTGCTCTGTGGTCGCGGTCAGGGGAAGCGCAATGGATTTGTTCCAATTGACCATTAACCCAGAGAGGGCCCCAAACCGCACTACCTCCCGCAGGAGCGGAGCCAGGTTTTGTTCTGGCTCCCGAACATAGAGTAGGGTATTATCCGCATAGGTTGAGATGATCAAGCGATAATTAGGGAAATTCAGCCCACGATGGCTGTGGTATTCCCGCATCGCACAAGCCAACGGTTCCGCAACTAGCGCGTAAAGCGTGGGCGACAAGGGGCACCCCTGTCTCGTTAGTACCGCTTGCATGAAAGGCCACTCCACCAAATCAAATGCCTTCCCCATGTCTAAAAACACTGCAATGGTCTTGCGTTCGTGGGAGGTGTGTTGTAAAGCACCAAACACAGTCCTTAAATTATACGTAATATTCTGACCCACCACAAATCCAGCTTGTTCTGGCGCCACTAACTCCGGGATCATTTTGAAACATCAGGGTTATTAGTTTATCCCTGTATGTAAATAATATTGAATCGATCCCTCTGTACACTTTTCTCTTATTTATACACATCTTTTGATGTATTATGCTCATGTATAGGAGGGTAATTTGGGCATAACCCCTATTTTTCCTAGTGCTAACTCCGGAGTCAGCAGTGCCAGCCTTGTCGCAAGGATTTTCGCATACATTTTAGTCTCAACATTCAAGAGCGACAGCGGTCTGTAGGAGCCACACTCCTCAGGAGGTTTCTCCGGCTTCAGGATGGCTACTCATCTCTCATCGAGGCCAACATCACACCTGTCTCTCTCATATCAGTGAATAAGGCAGAAATAAGGCAGAAAGGTGGGGCAACAACAAGTCCAGGAATGCCTTGTAAAAGCCCACTGTGAGCCCATCTGACCCCGGTGCACTCCCTGTCTTCATCCTACCCAAGGCCTCTCGGATCTCGTCATGTTCTATTGGGAGCATCAAGAATTCTCTATGTACATCTGATAAAAATGGGAGCTTAATATGTTCCAGGTAGTCCAAAATATCTTCCTCCCTACCCGACCCCCGCGAATCATAGAGCTCTGAGTAATAGTCCCTAAACATGGAGACAATCTCTTCCTCAGCCATGAGCCGGTCCCCTTACTTCATCTTTATGGCACTAACCGTTATTTTCCGCCTCTGTTGCTTCACCAGGTTGGACAGCACCGAGCCCGGCAGGTCACGTTCCCCATACACTCTAGCCGTCGCATATTTCCCTAGGTGTTAAATTTCTGCGTTCCCCTCAGACTGATACTCTGCCACTAGCCCCCTAAGTTCTTCTAGGATGTCGTCGGAGTCACAGCCCAGCAGTCGCCTCTCACAGTCCGCCACCTGTCGCTCCAGGTGTGCCAATCGTTGTCGGATAGAGCGGAGCACTCCTGAGTGCTTACTCATGGCCACCCCTCTGATATAAACCTTAAAAGCTTCCCAAACCGTAGTGAAGCTATTGACTGACCCTATATTAATCGCAAAATATGTCTCTATCGCTTCGCGGAGTTTCTCTCTGAATTGTGCGTCTTGTAGCGAATAGGGTGGGAATCTCCACGTGAATGGTGGGATAACTTTCTGCGGTGTTGTGAGTGCCATCAGGATTGGGGAGTGGTCGGAGAGAGTGCGGGGAAGCACCTGACAACTCAGCACTAGGGGAAGAAGTCTCGTTGAAGCTAACCAGTAATCGATGCGTGTACGTATGTTATGGAAGGAAGAGTAGTGCATAAAACCCCCCTTTTCCGGGTATAAGCTACGCCACACATCCGTAAGATCCTCGCTAATTAGTAACCTATCCAGCTCCCTGGCCGCTTTTGCTTGTCTCCTGTCCGGGCCACACGACCTGTATAGCTCCGGGCATCTGGTCATATTGAAGTCCCCTCCCCAGATAATATTAATGCCAGGAAAATCCCGCGCCGCTGCAGCTAGTTGCTGATAGAACCCGGGCAGTCAAATTTATGACCATATACATTGACCACCAGTAATTCCATTCCCCTGCCCATGAATTGTGACATAACATACCAGCCACCTGGGTCCGCACATAGCATACTCAGAGTACATTCCGATTTTGGGTTCACCCAGGTCAATACCCCACGTACATGAGTTGTGAAGCCTGCCGCATTATTCTGTCCCTTCAGGCCCCTAGCCTGCAATCTTTTGCTGTTCTCGGGCACATGCGTCTTTTGCAACAGCGCTAAGTCAATATGATGCCTTTGCAAATAGTTCAAGACTTTACGAAGTTTCCTGAAATCGTTCAGCCTTTGGACATTCCACGTCAATGCTCTAAGCGCTTCCTTCCTATTGTCTACATCCAAGCCATCAAGCGCCATTCACATGTACCAATGCATCAGTCCCTGATAGGCCACTTTGTTCCCTGGGGAAAGGATTGGCATCAAATAGACAAAGTCTGGCATCAAAAAACTCAAACCATGAACACCCCCCGAACTTCAACACCCGATCCCGCCCACAGCAGACCACCCCCAACTAGGTCGCGATGCATCCAAAACCCAGGTCTACCCTCCCTCCCCCACCCCCCCCAACCAGCTCCCCCACACTCAGTGTCACCACATGCGGGTGAAGGTTGCTCGACACCAAAAGTCCAAGTCAAAAGTCAAGCCCAGTGTTTGACACTCCTCTCCCCTCCTCAAGCCGACAGCTATATGTCCTGTTCTCACCAGGAGCGGCTCCCATCATAGGCAGCTCCCCGCCTGACATCCACTCGGTCCAGCATTCTTTCAGGCCTCCCCGCCCAAAATAACCATGTTGAGTACCTGAACACAGAGTCCCTTAGTCTTGTTTGTCCAAGCCGCCACCGGAGGCCTCCTCAACCGCCCCACGGTCCGGGGTTTTCCTCTGCTCTTTCGCCCAGTCTTTCAGCACCTTCTGCAATGCTCTCGGGGTCCGTGAATATATGAGCCCGTCCGTTTTTGTTGACCTTCAGCTTTGCCGGATATAGCATCGCATACTCCAGCCCTTGTTCCTGCACTTGTTTTTTCAGTGGTATAAAGTGTTTCCTCGCCTCCTGAACTCTGGCACTGAAGTCTGGGTACAGGGATATGTTCGAGCCTTCATACGTCAACGCCTGCTTTTCTCAGGCTACTCGTAGGGCTGCATCTCTGTCCCTATAGTTAAGGAACTTCGCTATAATGAGACGTGTCTGGCCCCCGGCGTAGGTCGCGTAGCCAATGATCGATGCGCCCGCTCAATAGCGAACATGTTGGAGAAGACCTCCACCCCCAGCAGGGTCATCAGTAGTCGCTCAATAAAGGCCTCTATCTTACCGGTTTTGGTCATTTCAGGAAGTCCAACGATACGTACATTACAGCGCCGAGAACGCGCCTCTAAGTCCTCTGTCTTATCTTGGAGTAGCTGCATCACCTTACCCAGGTGTTTATGACCAGCATCTATGGCGGTCTGTGCCTCCTCCACCTCTGTAATCCTTCTCTCCGACATGTCGAGGCATTCCGCGTGCTTATCAAGTCGCTCGCCCACTCTGTCAAGCCTGTACGTTAGTGCATCCTTCTTAGCCCCCAGCGATGATATACCATCCCGTAGCCCCTTTTCCATGGACCGCAAGAGGCTTCTGATGTCCTGCTCTTTTTCCACTGGGGAGGAGGACCTGCTGCCTTCCCCAGTAAACTTGTCTTGGTATTTAGCACTCTTCTGTGCAAATGGAAGTTTGGACTGACCGCAGTCCATTTTCCCCATCATGCCCCACGTCAGGGGTCCAGGCCTAGGAACTTTCCGCTCTCCACCAACCACTCCAGTGACTCTTGGGCTCCCAAACAGCACCACTGCCGCAGCCCTGGGCACAATTCCCAGCGCGCCTCAGAAAAGTGCGCAGATCACCAGGTGCTCAGTCTCTCTCTGTCAAGCTCCACTTCCAGGGCTAAACAAGTAGGCCTCCCCCCAAGGGCCGCAGCTCCTCTCTGCACGTGGCTCCAAAGCAGCTCGCACAAGTCCTCTGCCCACACTATCGTCCCGATGTGAAGCTCCTCAGTGGTGGCAGGCTGCAAAGCCCCAGTGCAGATCGCGCCTATTGGAACACATGGCCAGCGACACTACTCCAGCCTCAAATCTAGGGAGGGGGCCCTCTGTACCGCTGCGCTGTCTCGTGGGGGGCAACCGGCCTCTCAAACGTGGCACTGGATTTACTTTAGTGGGGGCATGTTCCTCCCCCAGGCCTCGTGGGCTGCTGCCCCTCACCTGCTGCCGCCGCGGGTCAGAACCTCTACACCGGGTTCAATCATTTGCGGTATTGATTTGCCTCAGACAGGTCAGGAATTCTCTGTTAGTAACATGTGGACTGAGTGGGTCCGGCAATGGAGACATAAGATGGCCACTGAAGTTGGAATGCAGCTGCAAGGAAATTAAGGTGCAGCGCGAGCGCATCTGAAACCGTGCACTTCACTGAAGTTTCCAGCCGGGAATGTCGTGCTGAAGTAGCATTCTTGCCATAGGTATTGTCAGTCACAAAGGAAAACAAAAAAAAAGTTCCTTCACGTATCCGGAGAGCTGTTAAAACTATTTTCAAGAAGAAACTCGGCTCTCTGAGGCTAGCGCGAGTTGAAGAGCAGAGTTTGTAACAAGAGCGGCGTCAAGCCGACAGAGAGAGGAGTCTTCGTTCTCGAACAGAGGAGAGGAGTAAGAAACCGAAGCTAAGTGAAAGTTTAGATAAAGAAATAAATGTACATTAGAGAATACTTACCTGACTAAAGTATAACCGTCGGACTACTGAAAACCCTAGAAATAAATGAGTGAGAGAAAGAGGAAGTTAGTGTGTAACAAGTAAAAGACAATAGAATGCTGATAGTCATTTCAATGTAAATATGTAGATACTCACCTGGACTGCTAAAAGTTGTCGCAATTTCAAAAAATCTGTAAGAGACAAAAACAGAGAGTTTAAGAAGTTAAGACGCAGATAATAAGGCAGCATTTAAAGAAGAAGAGAGTATAACAGAAACCACTTAAAAGGAGAACTCATCTAGTTAGTGAAGTAAGTGCACTTACATATTATAATTCGGTAGAGATTAGTTGAGGCAAACTGACAAGAGGTACTAATACCTTATCTTTCTATTAGTAACAACTAACAGACGAGGAAGATAGAACTTCAACAAATAAGACAGAAGAGAAGCTAAAGTCCAGAAGAGCCAGGGTAGGTGAGATATGACAGTAGAGCAGTTTTAGATTAATAGTAGAGGTGGTTTGGATTGTAATGGTGTATTAATTACAGGTTCCATTAAAAGAGCAGACGACATCTGCAAGTAGCTGACTGAGGGAGCTGATTCTGGACCAGTCTCTTCTTTGTTTATTATTTTATCCAATTCCCCCGTCCCCCGAGGTAATGACTTGGAGGTTCTGTGGAAAGACCTACTAGCATTGCTGAGAGGGATTTGGGACTCAGCATCTCTGTTCCCGTGCAAGAACTGGTAAGCCACTACAGTTAGATAAACTTGGAGTTCTGACAGAGTGAAGTGCCCAAGTTGCCTTCGCACCGGAACAGAGATGGCAGAAGGAATTGATGTGCAATCATTAAGAACAATTCTAGACGCTATACAAAAGGAATTGGGAGCAGTCAGGGAAGAAAATCATAACCTTAGACAAGAGGTAGTCAGTGCTAGGAAAGAAACTGCAGAATTAGCACAAAGACTAAGACAATCTAGTAGTCTGGAGAGGGAAGCGCTGAACCCTGTATTAGAGGCTACCAATAGATCAACCACACAAGTAATTCATTCCCTATCCCCTGTCATACCATCAGCCACTCCAGAAAGATTTAACGGGGATCCGCAGAAGGCACAAATATTTCTCTCCCAATGTTCATTACACTTTATGTGCCGCCCTTCGATATTCCCTGATGCGCAGTCCAAAGTGGCTTTCATACTCTCTTATCTAAGTGGGGATGCAGCTTCATGGTCTATGCTCCTAGTCTCCAGTGATAATCCTCTATTAAAAAACTTTGAAGAATTTAAACAAGAATTCCTTCGGATATTTGACAGGCGAAGGATATCTCAAGTGGTGGATAATGAACTACTTGACTTGCGGCAAGGGAATCGAGATTTGATTGCGTACCTGGCTCAGTTCAACCAGCTGGTGGTGTAGACCGACTGGCCACAAAGCAAAGAGAGCGGCAGTGTTTTATCGCGGTTTGAGAGATGAACTAAAGGATACGTTGGCCCAAATTCCAAATCGACCTACTGAGATTTCAGCACTAATAGACTTGGTCTTGGAGATAGACTTCCGCCAGGGAGAAAGAAGAGGAGAAAAGAAAAAAGACCTTAGAGCAATAGCTCCAAGATTTGACAGAGCTCGATCTGATAACACTAGAAGTTCTGAGACTCAACAAGGAACTGAACCAATGCAGATTGGAACAATAAGAGGGCCTCTATCTAAGGAAGAGAAGGACAAAAGAAGAAATAGTAATTTGTGTATGTACTGTGGATCCGGGGGGCATTTAGTTAGAAATTGCCCGAAGAAATCTAAGAACACCCTACAGCCGAAGGAAAACTAATGGCACCACCTGTGGGAGGAGTTGAACGGGAGGGTGCGATCTGAAGCAGAGTCTATTTTTTACCCCAGGCCAATTCTGACCACCCCTGAGGCATGATACCCTGATAAGCCCCCACCAGCTAGCATAAAAGGAATCTGTTAAATTGACCCAATTGTCCCAGCTGTTCTTTTTCTACGAATAGGCCCCAAAATGTCTCTCTCATACACATCTTCTCAGTGAGGCTCAGCTCCCCCGGAGCTCCCACTTCCTCGATCTGCACCTCTTCTCTTACACTCACGTAGATACCGCAAGAAAAGCAATACCAAAAGAATAGGGAACTTCCTGAGCTAAAAGAGACTTCACGCAATACCTGATGGTTGGGGCCACGTGCCATCTGTCATCTTTCATATTATTGTATCTGTTGCTAGCTTTAGTGTAACTAAGACATGCAACCAATATCTTCCTAAATGTTCCTCTTTCTTATAAAAGTTTCCCTGAAGTGACGCAAATCCTGGTCAATAGATGTGCAATTTCATTATGATTCATGGTCAGACATCCTGTGACCTTTTGAGAAACCTTTTGTAGCGTGGGTGGCACTTCTGTTTTCTTAAATATTTTCCAGACGTGACCAAAATATGTCATGTCCTATAGGTCAAAGATACCTGAAAATGTCGTCATTATGTGGTCAATGGTTCATCATTGAAATATTATAAATATCTGCTCCTCAGTCCATTCAACAGACTACCTTGCTGCGCCTGTGTGGTCTCCTTCAGCCCTCTATCCAAGCATCTTTGGCTGAAGCTCTAATTGTTTCTGGCACTTTAAAATGGTCTTTTTGTCTCTGCTCTGCATTGCCCTTATTCTAAAACATTATTGCAATTGCAAAGCAATAACGTTGTTCCTCCTAACTTAACATGTGCATTTCTAGCATTGCAGTCAAGAGTAGTTTTAATTTTGAAAATATTTCCATAGATTTAAAATATTTTTGCATTGGCTGAGTTTCTCCTTCACTCCAGAAATGTGTGTTTCATTCCCTAATTAATTTTAATTGTGCCTTTTTAATAATCCTGCCCCTCACATTCTGGGTTTCTTTAAAATGTTTAACCTGCATGAATTATTCTCTTCAGGAAAGCTTGTTTCAAGTTCTGTATATTCTCATTGAATGTATTCTGTGTCTTTCTGAGTTTCTAGCTGATTTAAATGTGATTTTTAATGGATCCTCACTCAAGCTTGCTTTATAGTTCTCATCAGAAAGGCTTGAGTCTAGGCACTATGATTTTATAACACATGTACTCCATGTCTTTGGATCTCTTGCAGTTTTCCCTTATGCCTTTTTGAAAGGTTACTCATTTCAGATTGCCTCGCAGTATTTTAGAAGCGATTGCTATTTAGCATGTACTCCTGGCAGAGTGAAGCCAGTTTTTCTTAAGAGTGTTCACTAGCAATGCGCTTTATCGAAATACATGTGTTTTGTGTAATAAAAGTGCCACTTCAACATGAGCTTTTGTCATCTCATATCTGTGTTCCTTGTCTCTCAGTGAAGTATTTGCGCCGGTGACCTGGGGCTACTGTCGGTGGCTTGTTACTCACCTATGGTTTGTGACCACACCCTAAAGGGGCTTCCATTCTCCCTTTATCAGATCCAAGAAATGACTCCAAATGAACATTGAGTAGCGAACACACTGCAATCTGCGGTTCCACATTTGAACCAGTCCATGGAAGTGAGATTCAGGCAGACGACCCTGACGGAGGTATCAGTCAGGATAGATTCAGGAGCCACAGGGAACTTCTGTGACTTAAGGTTTGCGTCAAAAGTTGGCATCCAAGCAATCAAGAAGATTAAGAGCGAGCCCATCTGGGCGGTGGACGGAACAAACCTTTCGTCAGGTCCAATCGTGAGTCACACAGAACCAATTCAACTGATTTCTAGTGATGGGCATAAAGAAAGGATTCAGTTTAACTTAATTGATGCTCCACAGTTTCAACTAATTCTAGGTCTCCCGTGGCCTACCGAACATAATCCTACGAACCACTGGAGTTCCAGAACCATCGTGATGGACTCGAGGTACTGCCACGAGAATTGTTTTGGTACAGTGGAGAAACCCTTGGAGAGCAATCCAGCCTTATCCCTGTGTTCCACTGGGCATTCAATGTGCATAATAAATATTCAGAAAATTCCTGAAGAGTATAAGGAGTGCGAGGACGTGTTTAATGAAGTGGAAGCCGAACAACTACCTCCACATCGAGTTTTTGACTGCAAAATAGATTTGGAACCAGGTTCAAGCTTGCCATGCAGCCATGTCTATGCACTGACGGAAAAAGAGAACCATCACTTGAAGGAGTATTTGGATAAATACTTGGCCAATGGATCTATTCGGCCCTCTCAGTCCCCTGTCTTATCTCCATTATTTTTCATGCCGAAGAAAGAGGGAGATTTACGGCTGTGTATTGACTACAGAGCAATCAACAAGATTACCAAGAAAAATCGGTATCCCCTGCCATTAATCTCGGTGCTACTGGACCAAGTAAAGGGAGCCCAAATCTACACAAAATTAGACCTTAGGGGCGCTTACCATCTAGTTCGAATGCGCGAGGGAGACGAGTGGAAGACGGCATTTCAGACTAGGTTTGGGCTTTTCGAATATCAGGTGATGCCTTATGGATTGTGCAATGCACCAGCTGCCTTTCAGCATTTCATCTATGACATTCTGAAGGAATTTATTGATCAGTGCGTAATTGTGTACATTGATGATATTTTAATATACTCATCTGATGTAACAAAACATTACGAGCAAGTGAAGGGAGTTTTGAGGAAGCTACAAGAGAATACATTTTTTGTAAAATCGGAAAAATGCGCTTTCAATGTTTCGCAAGTGGAGTTCTTAGGTTTTGTTCTTTCACCTTCCTGAATATTGAAGGATCAGTGAAAGGTTGAAGGGGTAACGAATTGGGAATCTCCTGCGAGTGTAAAAGAAGTCCAAAGCTTCATTGGATTTGGCAATTTTTACCAGAGATTTATTAATGAATTCTCCAGGAAAATTCTCCCTCTTACTAAATTGCTGAGAAAAGGAATCAAGTTCGAATGGTCAAAGGAGTCGGAGGAAGCCTTTCAATCCTTGAAGAAGGACTACACCACAGCGCCTGTCCTGTTACATGCGTATCCGACTGAACCCTTCTATGTTGAGACGGATGCGTCAGACCAAGCTGTGAGTGGAGTATTGTCCCAATGACACAAGACCATGGGTCAATTGCACCCGGTCGCTTACCGATCCAGAAAACTGACCCAGGCAGAGATCAATTACACCATCACTGAGAAGGAGCGACTAGCTATAAAGGACGCCTTTAAGAAATGGCGACATTATTTGATGGGAGCCCAACATCAAGTGACGGTGTTTACGGATCATCGCAATTTAAAATTCCTAAAAACTGCTAGAACTCTTACACCCAGACAATTGAGATGATCCTTGTATTTTGCAGACTACGATTTCGGGATTACATATCGCCCTGGAGCTCAAAATGGGAAGGCAGATGCGTTATCCAGAATAGGCCCAGAAGCTCAAAAAACTTTTACGGAGAATCAACCAATCATTCCAAGTGCAAAGATTATTGGAGCCACGACCTCAATCAGTCTGGAAAAAAGTATCGCAGAAGTTATGAGTCCAGGAGTTATGCAGGATTGGGCAAAAGAAGAGTCAAACAGGAAGATCATTCGGCAGTTGCCCTATCAGCAAAACGCCTTGTATATCCCCACTACAGAATTACGACAACAAGTAATGCATGAATGCCATGATGACATATTAGCTGGACTTAAGGGAGAAGCCAAGACGGAGGAGTTTCTTAAGAGACACTATTGGTGGCCGAAGATGACTTCAGATATTGAGAGGTATGTTAAGTCCTGTGAGATTTGCGCTCAGGGAAAGTCGGAACGGCAGGCTCCGAAGAGTATATTGCAGCCCTTACCCACGCCCCCTTACCCATGGCATACAGTCACACTAGACCTCATCACAGATTTACCCAATAGCCAGGTGTTTGATACTATCCTAGTAGTTGTGGATGCCTTTTCCAAGATGGCCCATTTTACAGCATTAAAGGGGGTTCCTTCTGCCAAACAGTTAGCCGCTCATTTCAGTTCCCAGATAGTCAAGATACATGGAATACCTAAAATAGTGATCTCAGACAGAGGTTCCCAGTTTGTATCACATTTCTGGAGGGCCTTTATGGAAGGTTTAGGAACAAAAGTTAGATTCTCCACTAGTTATCACCCAGAGACTGATGGGCAGACGGAGAGGGTGAACCAAGAACTAGAACAATATCTGCGACTATTTCTTTTGAAGGAGGAGGGAGATTGGTCGGATTATCTATGGACGGCAGAATTTGCCCACAATAATGCGAAGAATAGTTCGAAAGGGTACTCCCCCTTTTACTTAAACTGTGGCAGGCACCCAAATGCGACTATTCGACAAACTGATATAACAGTCCCCGCAGTTAAAGAGGTAGTTTCACATTTACACCAAATATAGCAAAGGGCAGGAGACAATCTAAAAATAGCCAAAGAAAAGTATAAGGGCTACGCTGATCGAAAAAGACGAGAAGGGCCTTCTTTAATTACTGGAGATTGAGTCTGGTTGAGCACAAAAAACTTGACGTTAAAAGGAAACCGGAAATTTCAACCCCAATTTATTGGCCCTTATCCAGTGGAAGAAAAAATCAATAGGGTTACCTATCGATTGCAGTTACCACCTAAGTTAAAGATTCACCCAGTTTTTCACATTTCTTTGTTAAAGAAAGCCTCCACAGATCTGAGAACCCAATCACCCCCAAGACCAATTCAGCTAGAAACATGAACTGAATTTGAAGTAAAAGAAATTTTAGATTCCAAGAGGTCCAGAGGAAGATTGTACTATTTAATAGACTGGAAAGGTTATGGTCCGGAGGAGCGGTCTTGGGAACTGGGTGAGGATGTTCATGCTCCCAGGCTAGTTAAGTCCTTTCATCAACGGTTCCCCACAAAACCCAGTGAGAGAGAAGCTACCTTGCTGGGGGGTACTGTCAGAACCTCTACACCTGGTTCAATCATTTGTGGTATTGATTTGCCTCAGACAGGTCAGGAATTCTCTGTTGGTAACATGTGGACTGAGTGGGTTCGGCAATGGAGACATAAGATGGCCTCTGAAGTTGGAATGCAGGTTGGCGGTCTAGTCTCTGCGCCGCAGCTGCAAGGAAATTAAGGTGCAGCGTGAGCGCATCTGAAACCGCGCACTTCTCTGAAGTTTCCAGCCGGGAATGTCGTGCTGAATTAGCGTTCTTGCCAAAGGTATTGTCAGTCACGAAGGAAAATAAAAAAAACGTTCCTTCACGTATCCGGAGAGCTGTTAAAACTATTTTCAAGAAGAAACTCGGCGCTCTGAGGCTAGCGCGAGTTGAAGAGCAGAGGTTGTAACCAGAGCGGGGTCAAGCCGACAGAGAGAGGAGTCTTCGTTCTCGAGCAGAGTAGAGGAGTGAGAAACCGAAGCTAAGTGAAAGTTTAGATAAAGAAATAAATGTACATTAGAGAATACTTACCTGACAAAAGTATAACCGTCGGACTACTGAAAACCCTAGAAATAAACGAGTGAGAGAAAGAAGAAGTTAGCGTGTAACAAGTAAAAGACAGCAGAATGCTAATAGTCATTTCAATGTAAATATGAATATACTCACCTAGACTGCTAAAAGGTGTCGCAATTTCAAAAAATCTGTAAGAGACAAAAACAGAGAGTTTAAGAAGTTAAGAAGCAGATAATAAGGCAGCATTTAAGGAAGAAGAGAGTATAACAGAAATCACTTAAAAGGAGAACTCATCTAGTTAGTGAAGTAAGTGCACTTACATATTATAATTCGGTAGAGATTAGTTGAGGCAAACTGACAAGACATACTAATACCTTATCGTTCTAATAGTAACAACTAACAGACGGAAGATAGAACTTCAACAAATAAGACAGAAGAGAAGCTAAAGTCCAGAAGAGCCAGGGTAGGTGAGATATGACAGTAGAGCAGTTTTAGATTAATAGTAAAGGTGGTTTGGATTGTAATGGTGTATTAATTACAGGTTCCATTGAAAGAACAGACAACGTCTGCAAGTAGCTGCCTGAGGGAGCTGATTCTGGACCAGTCTCTTCTTTGTTTATTATTTTATCCAATTTCCCCGTCCCCCGAGGTAATGACTTGGAGGTTCTGTGAAAAGACCTACTAGCATTGCTGAGAGGGATTTGGGACTCAGCATCTCTGTTCCCTTGCAAGAACTGGTAAGCCACTACAGTTAGATAAGCTTGGAGTCCTGACACTGCGTCTCTCCCCCCGATACGCCGCTCCCTCCCAGAGGGATCTCGCCATCCTCTGTAGCCGTTCATGCACGGATGCTTTAAGGGCAGGCACAGTGTCTGGCGCAGTTGTCGACCCACAGGGAAGGGGCGCCCGCACCGCTCAGCACCGCCGAGGATCACCGCGTCTCCCGACACTCTGTGCAGGGCTCAGCCGCACCCAGGGTGAAGTCGCGGGGCAGGGCAGTCAAATCGAGGCCAGTGCATCTCGGCCCGGTCACACTCAAGGAAGCCTCCCCTCTAGCCGGGCACTGCTGTCAACACTCCTTTCCGCAGTGCGATCGGAGAGGCCCAGGATCTTCACTCCGCACCTTAGCTGAGACAGGACTACCCGAGTGTCGCTAGGGCTTAGGATGCTGCAGGATCTTTTATCGGCATTACGGAGCTCGAGACTCAAGCGTCCATCTTGGTCCCGAACAAGCTCTACCCCCCCAAGGACCTCAAAACGGATATCAGTTCTACCTACCCTGTCTGTGACATCTCACTCTTAACATCACAGCTTGTGCAGGACCCATGTACCCTATCTGCCCCATCCATGACCTCAGCAATGTCTGCAGACAAATGAGTGTAACCAGATAGTAAAGGAATAGATTCCTGGTGGTGGTGGTGGGTAAGGAGTGGTGGTTAACGACTTCTGAATTTAAAGTGCTACGATGTCCCAGCCTATGACTTAAAGCACAATGAATATGCAACTCATTATTTTAACACAGTATACAATGTTTTTGAAGTGTCACATTTCACTGTGGAATGTCTTTCTTAAGTCTGCATCAATGGAAATGTCACACTAGCAATGTGAATACTTGGCAGCTATGATATTAACCACCTGCGCTACCTCACACAAATTAAACCTGCCACTGGATGAAACCCCCATCTCTCTGCAGCAGGTAAATGAATCACCAGAGTTTACTTGACACTGTGTGTTGCCCGAAAACTGCTCAATATACAAGGAACATTGTAGTACTTTTAACACCTCTGTAATGCCACAAAACTCCGATTCCAAAGCAAAAGTTCTGTTACTGAAGAGAAGAGTATTTTGAAGTGCAGGCCCATTTAAAACACTGCCCCTGTTACTGTGCCGGTTTGTCACTGTGTCCAAGGCCAGAGCCTGCAACCCACTCCCTCTACACATAACAGAGAAAGCACCATAGCTGCCAAGGTTTCAGACGGCTATGTGTGACGTTTCATAATTTCAGTGAAATTATGAGTGACATTTCAATGACAACGAGTGACATCCTTCACGAGAGTAACATTAAGTAATGAAAACAAGGGAAACACGCAGGGTTGAATAAAAAAATGCAACATAAATGAGTAGAAATGTTTTTTTCCAAAAGCTATCTTGACTCCAACCGTAATATAAATCATTAACCCAGAGAGGTCTGCGCCCACCCCTCCCCCGGTTAGGGAACCTCTATCTGCCAAGGCACAGATCACACCATGACCCCCACATGCTGTCAGAGCTACACTAGGTTCTATTGACTTAAGTGGCACATTGTGTCTAAGAAACCCTGAGCGGCCTAACGCAATTTTAGTGCTGCTGTATGTGGAGTGGCACGTCTCGTGAAAACGAGGGATTCAAAAGACACAGGCTGTGAGTGTGAGGTAATCTAAATTTTATGGTCAAGTTGTGTTCCCTAGCGAGTACCCCACCGACTCCATGTACGAGTTAAAGTGCATGTAACTTCCCTCCTGTGTCAGCTATGAAGACGCAAATACATTTGCGTCCAACGTTAACATGTCCTCTTTCAGACCCACCATGAATGGGTCGAATGGTCCGTTCCTAAGTATGCTATGCCAACGTCTTTTTGTAGTGTACTCCTACGTTTTCAGCTCTGGCTGAAGTAGGCCCTGAATCTCTGCCACCGAGCCTCTTTTCTGGCTTCTGACTCCGAGAAATCTCTGCCCAGGCAGCCCCTGTACTCGTGAACTCTGACTTACTTTCAGCGCGGCCCCTCGCGCTCGGCTCAGCCTGCTGCCTGCCAAGATTGACTATAACCTTCGAGTTATCTGTTTCCCTCCCCGAAAATACATTCCTGCCTGCTAGCTTCAGTAAACATCCTTCCTCAGCTACAGGGCTAAAGGGCCGACCTGTCTCTGTGCAAGTAATTCATAGCTTCGTTGCCATGCTTCCATGGAAGGCCCCATGCCCCCACGCTTCTCATACAGACACCCAGGCGCTTATACACGCACTCACAGCAAGTATAGAATAGCTTCTGCTCTAGAGACCTTTCCGCCCAGATAGCTTAGTTCCTAAACATCAGATATCAGATATGATAGAAGCACAAGTTGATCTGACATGCCAGACTTTTGTCTCTTTTCCGTCAGTGTAAATGTCAAGTCCCCTGCACCCCTCCAATTACACGTCATTCAGCTGCGCGCGCATCCAAGCTTCCGATTTCTGCTGACATTGCCACATTTTCTGTTAGTGCCACCCCTTTGTGACACCTATCAGTGACGTTTCCAGAACACACCTCTAGTTCACGCCTCTTGATTACGCACATGTACCACGTGTATATTGTTATCTTGTCTTCTCTCAGCTGTTACGCCTTCTATACTATTTTCAATGGTGTATAATAAGTATATAAGCTATGTACTGTTAATAAAATGTTAGCGCGCTCTATCCCTTCTGACACCCTGTGTGGTGGTCAGAACATGATATCTTGGCCATGACCATTCCTTTTTAAGGAATAAAACCCTTAGAACTCTAACACCACGGACTCTGTCTTTTTTCACCCGATCTGAGTTATTATTGATTAAGTACTTACCTGCATAGAAATTAAGAGTAAATTATTTATTTACATCATTTTGGTGCCCGAACAGGGACCCCTCCCCCACCTCACGCGCCGGTTGGTGCGTTGCAACCTCTGTCCCCTGCCGTCAGTTAGCCGGAACATACGCGTACCGGCAGGATTTCCTGCATCTCCCTCTGACCCACGGAGGTGACGAAGACTGCGATCAGTGCCCAGACGAGGCGGTGAGGAGTGCGGAGGATCCCGACCAGAGCCTAGCCGAAAGAAGCAAGGTCCGAGGTGTCAAGAGGCCCACCAGTTTTCCGAAGTTTTCCAAAAATTTCCGAAGTTTTCCGAAGTTTTCCGAAGTATCGAGTCGAGTCCAGTCGAGTTTTCCGAGGCCTTCTGTTTCCGTGCTTCCCGGTGAGTACCATTGCTGGGTCGTATCTAGACGGGTTTGGGTACGCAAGTCCGGTCTGCACTGTTTTTAGGCAGTGTATCTGTACTGTTTAGCAGTATATCTAGTATTCTGAAATTCTGCACTGTTACAACAGTGTATCTGTACTGTTGAGCAGTACATCTAGTATAGTGGGGTAGTCATCTATGTTTTAAATGTTTTTGTGATTAATGTCGTGGTATGAATGTGATTGTTTTTCTTGTGCATTATTGTGTTTTCTTGTATAAATAGTTACATTCAGAATTAAGTATCAAGGATCGAGCATTTCAGTATCAAGTAGGCACAATGCCGTTTTTCAACAAGTTAAAGCAGATAGGAACTAGGAAAGGGATGTTAGAGGAAGAAATTCCGATCCCCCCTAGGGACACTCCAGGTAATTTCATGTATAACAAACATGGCATAGACGCCATATTGTATCTAGAGTTATGGACCGATTATACAAAGCACCTAGAGGAAAGATACCGATGGCCAGTTAACGGAACATGGGATGCCGAGTGCATCATAAAGGTAGAAGAAGCATTACGGAAAAAGAAAGCCAGACAATCTCAGAAAGACGCCATAGAATTTTGGCGTAAGGAATCACATAAACGTGCTGAAAGAGCACTTCGTAGAGAAGACAGACTTAAAGAATCAGAAAAGGCCCAAGAAAACGAATTAGTTATTGAAGGAATTCGAGTAAAATCAGAACAAATAGATCGCATCCGAAATAGCCAAGTGAACAACATGTATCTTTTGGCCGAGGGTACATCTGACGCCATTTCAGAAATACCGAAAAATTTGCCGTCACCATTAGTTCCAACTAAAGTAATGCACAAGACTACTAAAGACATATTCCTAAATTCATACTTAGAGGATGTAGCACCAGCTTACACCAATCTGCCTGTTCGTGCCCTGCCTACTGACAGGGACGGGGGTGGCACTCCACCCCCAGGTCACGTTCCGCCGGTACCGCAACAGACCTCCCCCGTTCCGCCAGCCCCGCCACTTCCCGTACTCAAAACTGACCTACCGAAACCACGTTTGCCTGATCCACCTAAACGACAAATTCAAGTTCAGATACAGACTCCGCAGGGAGGTAATGCACAAGCTTCTGCTTCAGGAGGTGCGACCGCGGGTCCTCAGACCCCGCCACCAACTCACAGATCCAATCTCAGAGGTATACAGAGTCCTCTCACGTACAGGTCTCCCCACTCCTCTAATTCATCCCGCCTTGACACATTAAAAGAAAACATGTCAGTTTGCAGATATGATCCAGTACCCGGAAAGGACGATTTAATGATATTGGCATCATTACGGTTAAGATCTGCTACTGATAACTTGTTATGTTATGTAGGAATGAAGGAGCGTCTAGATAGAATATATGAGTTTGTTCAGACAGGAAAGGACCCTGACAGTATTAAGGATGCCATGGAGAAACAGAAAGTTGGCATGCAAGCGCTGATACTACGATTCTTCATAAATTGTCTAATAAGAGAACGAGACAGGCCCGGAACAGATCAGAGTGAATTAGATGCATTGAACAAGTGGGGTCAAAATATAGCTGAAGGAAAACATGACAGACAGAATTGCATAGCCTCTATGTACAAGAAGATTAGGAAAGCAGTGATAGCAGCACACCAGAAAGAGAAAGAAGAGGCTTCCTCCGAGGAGGAAGAAGAACAGGAAGAATCCGAAAGAAATGTAGGCACCATAGCATATGTAGGTAAGGGAACTTACCTTAGGAAGGGTATCCGTCCAGAGAGCAAGAGAGTTTTCTTCTCTGCCTTAACAAATCCGAATTCTGCTGAGCATCAGTTCCAGGAAACTGATAAACGGCTTCGAGATCGAGTTGGGTACCATGTACTCAATTCTATGGATGAACAAGAACTAGCCCGATCGGCTGTATCATGGGCCGAAAATGCCGACATATATAATGATGACACAGTGGCGCAGACATTTCTGAACCTCTCCCCCGACGAACAGAAATTAGCAGGTGTATACATGATTCAACATCTTCTTATCAAATACAGGAAACATTATTCTGATCCAGGTCCCTTACACGAGACACTAGAAGCGCTACTGATGGATAGATGGAGAGGCTTAAGTACCAAATTAATTCAAATAATTCTAGAACAGCGACATAGATATGATACCTTTGTAAGCTCTGAATATGTTCCCGCCCCACCTCCAGAAAGGAAAATGTACCACATGCAATGCGGGGGTGGTATTGAAAGTCAGAACCCCTTACGAGAAGTGCACCCTGTTATGGGTGAGGATAAAACCTTGAAACGCGTGTATGTACACACGCCTCTGACTAAATTAGAACTGTTAGAAATGAAGAAACTAGTCCCGTGTCATGATAAAGACCCTGCAGGTTTTCATAGAGAGCTTAAAGACATGTTACTCATGGGGGATTACACGTATGATGATATCATGAAAATGTTGAAGGTATTATTGCCTACGGGTATATTCGAGAAATTAAAGGAAAAGGAATGGGAGGTGGGAGACACAAAGATTGCCTGGGCAGAAATAGAGGAAGAAGAAAAGAAACGGGTCCCAGGGTTAGGCCTTGGGGACAAAACTAAAGCATTACCAGGTTTAATAGTACAGGTCCTGCCCAGATTATTGACAACTAGAAAGGAGGATTGGGATGCAATATCGTCCTGTAAACAGAAACATGATGAAGATACTAGTGACTTCTATTCAAGATTCGAGAAATGTTTTATTATTAATAGTGGCCTCCAGCCAAGTAGCGAGTCGTACCCGCATCTTTTTGTATCAAAGTTAGTCGAGAATTCCTTACCGTTAGTTAAAAATCGAGTGTACAAGGTCGAGAGTACATGGCAAGCAAATACGCCATCACAGATGTTACAAATGTTACAATATCATCAGAACAGAATCAGAGAAGAACAAGATCAGGAACAAAAACGTATGAAAGACACGAAAATGAAAATGTTAGTAGCACAAACGGTTCCATCCGACGGTCACAGGAAAGGTACGACCCAGACAAGTCACACTGCAGCTCCCGTTAAAGGGACATGCAATTATTGCAAGCAGCCAGGTCACTACGTACATGAATGCCCAGTTCTGAAACATAACATAGCGACAGGTAAAACTAAAGAAAGACCGCATCCGCCTAGACAAGACCATAACCAGCATCAGTCTTCACAGAATACACAGAGTACACAGCCTATGCATGCTTCTTCGACTCCAGCACAGACCGTAGCAGTACCACAGCCACAGCCCATTGCCGCAACTCAGCAAGTTTCACAGCAGATGTACCAGTATGCCCAGTCCGCTTACCCCGAATATTCCCGATATACATGAAACAGCCTAGAGAGGGAAGGTGGCTTGCCTCTTATTGAGATTCCTGTAGATCAAGAAGGTCCTTATGTACACAGTCAAGTATTGGGAAAAGACAGAAAGTTTTTAATTGACACAGGGGCAAGTCGCACCACAATCAGCCATGATGAAGTTCCAGGGGCACCCCTCTCAGGCTCACAGAATGTTTCCCTGGGTTTTTCAGGACAGCCTATTGTAAATGAGGTATCAGAACCAGTTCCCCTGGCTGTGGGTCCATTATCACGTGTTACAGACCTGTTACTCACGAAATCATGTCCAGAAAATCTGTTAGGAATTAAAACATTGAAGGCTCTAGGAGCTATATTATGCTGTTCCCCGGAGGGAGTTAGACTTTTTCTGCGGGATTTCAAGGGTCATTATGTTCTGCGTGAATTTGATGTCAGATTGAAAAATGTACCAGATTACTTGTGGGCAAAAGGCCCAACTGATGTAGGCTGTATGCACATTACACCATACCGCGTTACACTCAAGGCAGGTGTTGTATTACCCAGAATCAGACAATACAAGTTACCACCCGATGCTGTAGTGGCTTTACTGAAAATCATTGAAGAGCTCATTGCCCAAGGAGTGGTCGTCGAGACCGACTCCAATATCTGTAATTCACCCATCATTCCGATTCTTAAACGTACTGATCCCAATGCACCGCCAGTATATCGGCTGGTGATTGATCTTCGAGAATTAAATAAATGCATTATTCCACAGTATCCTGTGGTCCCCGATATCTCCTCTCTATTGACTGCTATTGATTCAGAAGCAACGTTCTTTACTGTAATTGATCTCAAGAACGCCTTCTTCAGCGTGCCTATTGATCCAGAGAGCCAATATCTCTTCGGATTCAGTTTAAATGGACGCAGCTTCAAATTTTCGCGCGCACCTCAAGGATTCACAGAAAGCCCCAGCATCTATAGTCAAGCACTGAAAAGACAACTAGATTGTATTCAAATGCCAGTTAACACCGCTTTACTGCAATACGTCGATGATCTGCTGATCACCGCACGAAGTGAGCCCGAATGTGAAAAAGCATCACTGACAGTTTTACACTTCCTGGCCGACAAGGGACACAAGGTGTCTCCTTCGAAGCTACAATTCTGTGTTCAGCAAGTTGTGTACTTGGGTCACTTGCTGTCCAAAGTGGGGAGACAGCTCACTCCCGATCGCATTCAGTTAATTGCAAATATGCCACAACCCCAGACACAAAAGGAAGTGCGGGCCTTCATAGGCCTCACCTCGTACTGCAGACAATGGATTCCCCAGTACGCATTTCTAGCCAAGCCACTCATCCAGTTAACGACACAGGAGGCAGCGACTTCGACTGCCCTCCCTTGGACTCAGGAACATACACAAGCTTTTGAAGACTTAAAGAAAGCCTTATGCCAAGCACCAGTTTTAGCGACACCATGTTACAGCAAACCGTTTACACTTTTTGTTACAGAACGTGATGGTACAGCGTTGTCTGTCCTCACTCAAGATCAAGCAGGTTCACATAAGCCTTGCGCTTATTTTTCTAGTACATTGGATTCAGTAGCCCAGGCACTCCCTGCGTGCTTAAAGTCAGTAGCAGCAACAGCATTAGCAATCCGACAGAGTGATTCAATTGTTTTAGGTCATCAGTTAACAGTTCAAGTACCACATTCTGTAGAGGTTTTGTTAAACAGAACCCAGACTCAACACTTGACTATAGCACGACTGACAGGTTATGAATTAACACTATTCCAGCCACACATAGAAATCAGACGCTGCAGTATCCTGAACCCCGCAACACTGTTACCAACAGTTATGACAGATCCAGCCCCACATGATTGTATAGAAATCATTAATGCAGTAACAAAGCCTAGACGAGATTTAACAGATGTTCCATTGACAAATCCAGACCTGACACTTTATGTGGACGGTTCATGCATGAGAACAAGTACAGGAGAATTAGTGGCCGCATATGCCGTGACCACTGAAACTGAAGTTAAAGAAACACATCGTATTGACACACTGTCTGCTCAAGCAGCAGAGCTCATCGCTCTGACCCGAGCTTGTATTCTAGCCAAGAACAGAAATGTTAACATATACACTGATTCCCGTTATGCCTTCGGGGTCGTACACGACTTCGGAGTCCTCTGGCAAGAACGAGGTTTCCTGACCTCTCATGGGGCCAAGATTCAACACGGTCCCCTCATTCAAGCACTGTTAGAAGCAATACATTTGCCCTCGGGCATATCAGTCATGAAGTGTAAAGCACATACTAAAGTTACAGATTCTGTTTCCCAGGGTAACGACCTGGCAGATCAGACAGCTAAACATACAGCACTGACTCACACCCAGATTACTGATGTGACAAAGACAATAGTATCGACAAAGTGTATGGCAGTTAGAGATCCCGCCCTAGACGTAATTGATATCCAGACACATGCTACTCCAGATGAAATAAAGAAATGGACTGAACTAGGAGGGATTCAGACAGATCAAGGTTGGATAACGAAGGAAAAATCTATATGGTTTCTCCCTGACTCAATGGTTCAAGTCATGATAAATACAGCACATAGCCCGGCACATCTAGGAGAGAAAGCGATGTTAGACAGTTTACAGAATCTCTGGTACAACAAACACTTACGAGCAGCAGCAAAACAGAAAGTGCGTACTTGCATGATCTGTTGTCAGTTCAATCCAGGTAAAAGCGTCCCTGTAGAACAAGGTGGATTTCATCCTCCCGATCACCCTTTTGAAGTCCTCCAGATGGATTATATCCAGATGAACAGTTGTCGAGGTTTTAAATATGTCCTTGTAGTTGTTTGTGCTCTGTCCCGCTGGACCGAAGCATACCCAGTTCCAGACTACACTGCTCCGACCACTGCCCGACAGTTGGTTCGTGAATTCTTCCCACGGTACGGTTTGCCCCGTGTCGTGTATTCAGATAACGGACAGCCATTCTCGTCCGAGTTGATGAAACAGGTTTCCCTTTTGCTAGGATATCAGTGGAGGTTCCACTGTGTCCGACATCCCGAAGCAGCAGGCCTTGTAGAAAGGCATAATCAGACACTAAAGATCCGCCTTGCAAAGATCTGTCAGGAAAAGGGGGTCGACTGGATAGTCGCCCTGCCCGTGGCACTATTCTACATGAGAATGGTCGCCCATTCAAGATCAGGGCTATCCCCGTACGAAGTGGTCTTTGGCAGACCACCGAATATGTGGGGGACGCCCATTCCGAAGAAAATAACTGATGTTGATTGCAATATGTTGACAGATTACCTTGCCTCCTTGATGTCTGCACTCCAATCATGTCGTTCACAGGTTGCCGCAGCCTTCCCTGACAACACCGATGTAAAGGCGCATGAGGTCCGTCCTGGGGATCTGGTACTCGTCCGGAATTTCGACCGGAAAAGTCCGCTGGAGCCCCGCTGGAAGTCCCCGAAGACCGTTCTTCTCACCACGAGGACCGCCGTAAAGATAGAGGGGAGAAAGGGGTGGGTCCACACGAGTCACATCAAACTTTGCAATGAACTAAAAAACGGACTAAAACAGGACTCTGACTCGTCCACCCCCACCAAAGACTGTGTTGAAAGAAAAGACGTTACAGTGTCTGAACGAGAAAAGACTCCCCAAGAACTATATCGTATGAAACTCCGATCTAGCAAGTCAGACAGTTTAATTGTTTAAGTCCTCCCCTAGGTGAATCGGTTAAATAGTTTCTGACATGTATCCCCTAGATCGAGATAGAGAGAGAGAGAGAGAAGCAAAGAAACGTACATACTGTAAATCACTGCGTAGTCACTGTATAGTGACGTTGTTAATAATGTTTTTTCTAAGTATTCTAATTATTATTGCCAGCGTTCTGCTACCTATATATTGGCCTATTTTCAGGCGTGAACAATCTGTTTACAATGTCTCTGCTGAACACACTTTTAGTGAACTTCCTGCACATGAACTCTCTTACAGACTTGCGCTGCGCAACAATACATTCATTAGTATGTTACACCACTCCCATCAGACAAATAATGCTACCGACTGCTGGATATGTGGCCGACTCCCTCCCTACCAGAATTACAAGGGAGCTCTGCCCCTCTTTCCGTACCCGTTCACTCACAATGGCTCCTGTGGGGCATGGTTTAAAATAATTAATTCCTTAGATCCTGATATTGCTGTTTTCGATGGGGGCTGGGTTTGGGGAAACTTGAACTTAGTCCTGCTCGACGTCTGTTATCCTGATAAAGAGGGACTTCCCACTCGAATAGGAACTGATCTAGAAAATGAAGTATATGGATTAGGTAATTACACAATTAGCCTTATGATCCTTACTGTTGAATCCGAGGCTGCTCCAGTTCTGCCCCATATGTTAGTATTACCAGTCACAGGTGAATTATGTGTTAGCAAGAAAGGTTCAGTACACGTAGGTCATAGTAAATGCACTACTGTGGTCGAATTCAGTGATCATGGTAAATCGTCTTTCAAAGCTATCAGTCACTCCTATTTTGTTTGTGGTCATACCGCTTACATACGTTTGCCTCCAGATTGGGATGGTACCTGTTACATTGCATTCCTTCTGCCACCTGTTTTTCTAGCTCCCCCAGATTACCATAGAAATACAAATCTAGTACCGAATAGACCCAAAAGAGATATTCCACTTGTCGACTACACAGAAACGGCGTGGGAACAGTACACTGATTTCAATAAAGGATTCTTTTTCTTTCTAGGACCTGTCCAAAACAGTAAATTAATACGTAGATTAACTAGAACACTTGAAGCAGTAGTACATGAAACTGCCTCCGCCTTAGGTAACTTAACAGAGGAGCAATCTGCTATGCGGGTTGTTGTCCTTCAAAATCGTCTTGTTATTGACGTCATCTTGGCAGATAGAGGTGGAGCCTGTAAGGTCATCGGGTCAAGTTGCTGCGTTTTCATCCCACAAAATGCACCATCTGTCTATCAAGCTATTACCCGTCTGCATAAAATTGCGAATCAGATACATCAGAATCCAGGCACCTGGACTTGGTCCGGTTGGTTCTGGACAACGTTAACAGCTTGGGGATGGAAGATCTTATCCTTCCTAGGCATTGGCCTTGTTATAGTATTCAGCTGCTGCCTGTGCCTACAGTGTGGGCCAGCGATATGTGGACTGTGTGCCACCTCGTGCATTGAACATTCCAGTTGTCTCTCAAACAGTCAAAGAAAGAAAGATGAACATATAATGTTACAAGAACAGACTGATCGATTCATGAGGATCGATATATCATGAAGGGTCCGTAGGGAACAAGGAGGGAATGAGGTAATCTAAATTTTATGGTCAAGTTGTGTTCCCTAGCGAGTACCCCACCGACTCCATGTACGAGTTAAAGTGCATGTAACTTCCCTCCTGTGTCAGCTATGAAGACGCAAATACATTTGCGTCCAACGTTAACATGTCCTCTTTCAGACCCACCATGAATGGGTCGAATGGTCCGTTCCTAAGTATGCTATGCCAACGTCTTTTTGTAGTGTACTCCTACGTTTTCAGCTCTGGCTGAAGTAGGCCCTGAATCTCTGCCACCGAGCCTCTTTTCTGGCTTCTGACTCCGAGAAATCTCTGCCCAGGCAGCCCCTGTACTCGTGAACTCTGACTTACTTTCAGCGCGGCCCCTCGCGCTCGGCTCAGCCTGCTGCCTGCCAAGATTGACTATAACCTTCGAGTTATCTGTTTCCCTCCCCGAAAATACATTCCTGCCTGCTAGCTTCAGTAAACATCCTTCCTCAGCTACAGGGCTAAAGGGCCGACCTGTCTCTGTGCAAGTAATTCATAGCTTCGTTGCCATGCTTCCATGGAAGGCCCCATGCCCCCACGCTTCTCATACAGACACCCAGGCGCTTATACACGCACTCACAGCAAGTATAGAATAGCTTCTGCTCTAGAGACCTTTCCGCCCAGATAGCTTAGTTCCTAAACATCAGATATCAGATATGATAGAAGCACAAGTTGATCTGACATGCCAGACTTTTGTCTCTTTTCCGTCAGTGTAAATGTCAAGTCCCCTGCACCCCTCCAATTACACGTCATTCAGCTGCGCGCGCATCCAAGCTTCCGATTTCTGCTGACATTGCCACATTTTCTGTTAGTGCCACCCCTTTGTGACACCTATCAGTGACGTTTCCAGAACACACCTCTAGTTCACGCCTCTTGATTACGCACATGTACCACGTGTATATTGTTATCTTGTCTTCTCTCAGCTGTTACGCCTTCTATACTATTTTCAATGGTGTATAATAAGTATATAAGCTATGTACTGTTAATAAAATGTTAGCGCGCTCTATCCCTTCTGACACCCTGTGTGGTGGTCAGAACATGATATCTTGGCCATGACCATTCCTTTTTAAGGAATAAAACCCTTAGAACTCTAACACCACGGACTCTGTCTTTTTTCACCCGATCTGAGTTATTATTGATTAAGTACTTACCTGCATAGAAATTAAGAGTAAATTATTTATTTACATCAAGTGACTGCAAAACTATCCGCCTGATTCATCAAAGAAAATAGCGCTCGCAAAGGATCAGATTCTGAGAATCTGGCCCTTTGCGAGAGCGATTTTTGCATTTGGGATTCAGCATCCCAAATGTAAAAATCGCTAATTGCGATCTCGCAATTTTGCGAGGAATGACATTTAAGGAATCTCTATTTGAGATTCCTTAAATGCAATTCAACATCCAATTTAATTTTGCGAATTCGAAATTTCTTGCCGCAATTTACAGCGAGGTCACACCTCGTGGTAAATTGCGAAAACTCAGAAAAATGCATTTTTCTGAGTCGCATGTTACACACACACATGTCCTTTGGACATGTGTGTGTGCAACACCTGTGTAAAATTTTATTTGAGGGGTGCTACAGGGTGTCCTTTGGACACCCCTGGCACCCTTCAAATCGCTATCTTATTTGCGATTAGCAAATTGCTAATCGCAAATAAGGAATACTCCCCATTCATTCCTATGGGCCTTTTGGCCCATAGGAATGAATGGCGAGTTATTCCTTATTTGCGATTAGCAATTTGCTAATCGCAAATAAGGAATATGTAAGAATCGCATTTCTTCATGCAATTTCTACATGAATCCCGTTTTGCGAGTCCTTAATAGCGACTCGCTATGAATCGCTATTAGGGCCTCGCAAAACGGGAGTATGATGAATCAGGCTGTATATCTTGTAACAGAGCAGGCAGCTGAAGATAATCATGACTTCACTACGCGCTGCTACTTTAAAAGGCAGCAAGCACATCTTTAATTTTATGAGAAACTAGCAGAGTTAGAGATACCATTACTTCACTCTATGCACTGACTCGAGATGTGCGGCAAGTTGAAGGGATTTCAAGTGACCCGGCTTGAAAAGGTGCCGGACATGCTGCCTCGCGATGTCTGACACGGTTCACAGTACTTCATGTGACTACATGTCAAACCAGTTTTGGCTGACATGCTACCATATCTGAAACCGCATTTTAAGTACAGATTGGAACACTTTTAGTTTTCAAATGCCGGAGTGCTTTCCGAAAACCCAGAGAACCACATGCGGGGGGTGCGGCTATGTGCAATGTAATGCAACTTTTCATGCGATATGGCTAAAAATGGGGCCACATGACGTATTTCCTTACTGTGATATAGAAGCCCTCACCTGGCAGGATCGAGCGCGTTTGAGCAGCACTAGGACTGGAGGCAGAGCTGAGGAACTCGGGAGCTTCCGTAGTTAATCAACCCACATGGGAACTCTGTCCTAAGTCAAGTTGGGGTCAGGAGAGGCGCTCGAGGGCTCCTGCTCGAACGTGCGGTGCTGCTGCGCCTGCGCAGAGGAACAGCATGATTGTAACTGAAGCACAACAAGCATGCTGGAGCAACACTTGCAAAACGGCGGCCGCGCGGAACTAGCCCGTTGCGGCAGCCTTTATAATTTATTTGAGGAAAAGAAGTCAACGTCCCCAAATAAATTATAAAGGCTACCACACCGGGCCAGTGCTGCGCGGCCGCCGCCCTCAAAATAGTGAAAGTAACATAAATTGTGCAACTTATCATGTACAATTAAAACAGGGGAAGGGTGGGAAAAGAGGGAAGGGTGGGAGAGAGAAGCCTCTAGGTTCGTAGCTTCAACAAATGTTTATTCAAAAAACACATTATAATTTATTACATAATATGAAAGGTTAAAAAGAACAGTTGCGCTCAAGACAGAGTGTTGGTATACAAAAAACAAACACATCATAAACCAAACAAGTGGCTAAACAAAAAACATTACATGTATAAAGGAACAGCACAAACAAAGATAATAATGTGTCCTTCGAAAATGATGGGCACAAAAAAGCGTCAACGGAGTTTCGACCGCTGTATTACTGTACGGTCATCATCAGGACTTGAGTTTGCTTGAGCATTACACAGCTTCTCTTTAAACTGGAGTAGCACTGCCAGACTCTAGAACCACAGGAGCTCTGTTTACAGAGGCTCCAGATCCTCTACACACTAGGAGATCCTCCTCAAATGGACTGACCGGACAGCCTAGGTTCCCAACCTGGTGTTTGACGTATCTCAGCTCTTTCCATAGGCAATTCAAAGGAGGTTTTTGTTCCTAAACAATACCATGACAAGATGTGAAACTTTCTACAACTCAAATGGATAAGGAAGTATTGTTTTGTTGCTGGATGGTGGGCCAGGAGCACAGGGACCCCCTGTTTATGATGCAGGACCTGGTTTATGGGCTCACAGACTGTGGCCTCTTTAGAGACAAATATTCTTCCTGAGTCTTGGAAAGGGGTGATCCCCCCACACCTTATACTGAAAAATAGTAATCAGGCCCCACCCACGAACCATCAACTTATCGCATTGCGAGATGCAAAGCCTAGAACTGTCCAAACATTCTGATAAAAGGAGCAGGAGTGAAGAGAATGGAAGCCAGCTGGTCACCTCCTTGGAGTGTGGAGAATGGAAGCCAGCCGGTCACCTCCATCTCCATGGAGTGAGGAGAATGGAAGCCAGCTGGTCACCTCCATGGAGTGAGGAGAATGAAAGCCAGCCGGTCACCTTCACACAAACCAGCTCACGACCGAAAAGGGATACCTCTGGCCACAACTTCACCCTGATGATGCTCGCTGAACTGTCTTAAAGTGATCTGTCTGCTTGCTGTTAGAGAGGGCAGTGTCCAGTGCCATTGATAGGGGGCACTAGACAGGGGACTCCAAGAACCTGGATGGAAACTTTGCAGTCTCTATGGAGTGAAATCTGGGTGTGGTTTATATTAGACTGGAACAGGTTCACTACCTCACATGACACTTTCCGGTTCAAGTCTAAAGTGGGGGTGTATTTGGCGAGAAGCCTATAGCCAAAAAACAATGGTGCATGGAGGGGTGTGCCTCGATAGGGTTGACACCTTCCGATATTTGGGCCTCTGACATGAGAGCGGAAGGGACACAAATGCCACTCATTTTTATTTTTTTATTCTATTATTTTTCTTTATTCAACCAGAGATTTTATTAATACCAGAAAGTTAATGTAGTCCCACAAAATATATTACATTCAATACATTACATACAATACAGTTCAAATACCGGAAGGTATTTCCAAATGTATAACGGTGCTTATGCACTGTGGGACTTGAAGTATGGTAAATCCAGGCACGCGATTTATTTCTTTTTAAAGCACGCCCGAGTACACCTGAGCTTTTGCACTTCCTTCTGTGAGCAAGGCGGACATGCCGAAACATTAGATATGGAAGCAGGCGAAATTTTGAGAATTAAACCTCCTCGAGCAGTAATGGGCCGTCTTTTTGTTTGCCTAAAAATGTTGTTTGATGGGCTGTCTCCGTGCCCATTGTATGAGGCCGCCCCCTAGGGGCTGGGGCTCCGGAACGAGGAAAATGCTGTTGGAATAGATATATATCAGACTCCTGTGACCACTGGGTTGAGAAAACCATTATTTGGAGACGGAACATAGACGATCTCTTTCTTGTCTGGCGAGGCAGTGAGGAATCTGTCAGAGAATATATTAAACATCTGAATAGCAACAGTGTGAATCTAAGGTTCTCTGGCAAAATCAGTGCGAGGGAAGTCGCTTACCTAGCTGTCAGGGTCTTTGTAACAGATGGTAGGATGCAGACATCACTAATTAGAAAACCCACAGCGGGTAATTCAGTGCTTTATGCACTTAGCAGACACCTAAATAATCTGAAAAACAGTATCCTGTACGGGGAACTTCTGCGCATAAAACGCAACAGCTCTAGATCAGAAGATTTTGTAGCAGCTGGCGCAGAATGCCTTCACAGATTCATGGAGCGTGGCTACAAGGAAAGGGTCTTGAAGGAGGCATGGAAGAAATCAGAAACCACAAATAGATCTGAGCTCATCAAGCATGTCCCGAAGAAGAGCAGTACAGGGAATACGAATCTTAGACTCATCACCAATTTCTCTAATGCAGCTAGGAGTCTAAAGAAGATCATGTACTCAAATTGGAGTATTTTGAAATCTGATCCAATTATTGGTCGGAACATTCCCAATCATCCATCAGTAACCTTCCGTAGATTTCTCAAAGATCATCTACTTCAAAGTCACCTACCACCCATAAACAAGGGTGTACAGGGACTCACAGGTTTCCATCCTTGCAGTAAATGCAAAGCCTGTGCTGACAGTAAGAAAACCTTAACCTATTTAATACCAGGACGGGAAGCACCGATCAAAATAAAAAAAAAACATGAATTGCCATACACCTTACGTTGTCTGCTGCCTTAGCTGCCCCTGTGGGTTTAGGTATGTGGGCAGCACGATGCATCCTGCCAACATGCGTGAATTAGAACATCAAAGGGCTATACAGAACAACAATAGTAACTACCCCGTAGCACGCCATTTCCAATCACATAATGACTGCAATCGTAAACTCTTGCGGTACTTTTGCTTGGATCATGTGGCACGAGACCCGCGAGGCGGGGATAGAGAGAAACGTTTGAGGAGACTCGAATCTCGGTACATTATAGATATGGCCACCAAGACTCCTTTAGGACTGAATATGTGGGAAGAGCTCATGGAACACCTGTAAATATTGACTGTATATCATTTGTTTTGATTATCTGTCTTCCCAATTTTTTAGGAATATAGGTCACTAGTTAAATTATTATTGCCACCCTTTCAGACTCATTGATGAATTAATTTTGCATGTTAGTCGCACCTAATTTATTGTATAAAAGAGGTTCTTTCCATTTTTGAACCAATATGCCCATTCAAGGCTGTATTGAGCGTTTATGTTTAGTCAACATAGGCTGCAATTTATTTGGTTTTGGTAACCCATTCAGGGCAATATCATGTATGATGAAAATGCAATAATGTAACCCTTCTGCTTAATTTACAAACTTTTTAGAAAATGGATTTAGACCAGTACTAATTATGGTGAAAAGTGCGACTTAGATTGACATGATTTGCACATTGAGCAAATTTCGGTTCAGAACATCTTTATAATTATTATGATTTGAGTTATAAGGTTTGGCTTATGTATTGCACCTTTTATTCACTTGTTTTATGGATTTTGCAATGAATTTGCCCCATGCCTGACAGTAACATGGCGCTTAGTGGTGACCATCTCCCACGTGATTGTAGTAATGGCGTTTTGTTTGTGTATTTATTCAGTTGCGTCATGGCGGCCGCCTTACAACTGACAAAGGCGTCCCGCCGAAACGCGTTTGTGTTTCATTACTTGTAATTCGTAATTCGTAATTCGTGGGGGTATTTGTAAAGCGCTGCGGTCGCTCCGAAAGGAGCATCATGGCGCTGAATTTCCAGGTAGGGGATCAAAACATTTCGTGATGGCTGTAGAAATTAGATGAATGCCTTGGTGTGGTCATCCGGGAGGTTAAAAATCCATGTTTTTAGCAGTTTTCTGAACGTTTTTTCCTGAGTTTGGTGTTTAAGGGTTTTAGGCATCCGGTTCCAGGTTTTAGTGGCCAAGAAGCTTAGGGTTTTTCCACCTTTCGTCTTCATGTTGAACCTGACTGGTTGTATGAGGTTGTCATGGGAGGAGCGAAGGGATCGACTAGGGTTGTAGTGGGGGAAGCGTCTGGTGAGGTATTTAGGGCTGGATTTATTGAAAGCCCGAAAGGCGACAATTAGCATCTTAAAGAGTATTCTCTTGTGAAGTGGGAGCCAGTGCAGGGATCTTAGAGCCGCGGATATAGATGCTCTTCTGGGCAGTTTAAGAACCAGGCGGGCAGCGGTGTGAAGTATGCTTTGGAGTTTATTGAGTGTGGCTTTTTTAGCTCCAGCAAGGAGACCATTACAGTAGTCCAAGCGTGAGATTATTAGGGCTACTGTTACGGTTTTCCTGGAGTCTAGCGGTAGGAAGTCGAAGAATTGTTTTTAGAGATTTTATGATTCCGAAGCATCGGCCCGCTACAGTCGTGACATGTTGGTCGAACGATAGTTCTGTGTCAAACAAGACGCCGAGGTTCCTTGCGTTTTTACGGTCTGGGGGGTGCCATTGAGTCTTCCGGCCACCAAAGGGCTGGGCAGAAAATTGTGTTTCTTCCAATGGGGAGGATCTCCGTTTTACTGGAGTTGCATTTGAGGTGGTTGGTATCCATCCATTGGAAGACAGCCTTTAAACAGTTTTTGAGGTTTAACTCGGCTTTGGTTGAGTTATCTTCTAAGGGTACGATGAGTTGTGTGTCGTCGGCATACGATGTTACAGGTATGCTGAATGACTCAATGAGGGATATAAGAGGGATGAGGTAAATGTTGAAGAGGAGGGGGCTCAAGATAGAGCCCTGAGGGACACCGGAAGAGACCTTCTTCTCTTTGGAGTGGTAAGGGCCGAGAGCGACAGTTTGAGATCTGTCGTTTAGGAAGGATTTTATCCAAGATAGGGCCACTTCAGAGATCCCTATGTCAATCAGTCTATTGATCAGGATGGAGTGGGAGATGGTATCGAACGCCGCAGTGAGGTCGAGGAGAATGAGAATGGCATTCTTCTTCTGGTCTTGTAGCATCTTTATTGAGTCTGAGAGTTCAATTAGTGCTGTTTCGGTAGAGTGGTTGGGGCGGAAACCAGATTGTTGAGGATGGAGTATATTGTGATCTTCAAGATATTGTTTGAGTTCTCTGTAGACCAATTTTTTGGTGATTTTCCCCAGAGCTGGGAGAAGCGAGATCAGACGAAGATTGGTGAGGTCGGACGGGGATTTGTTGGCTTTTTTCATAAGGGGTTTGACTATACCTTGTTTCCATAGGCGAGGTACTGAGCCAGTGCGAAGTGATGAGTTAACGATATGATTAATGATAGGATTCACCTCGTCAATGAGTAGGTGGAGAATTTTAGGAGGGCAAGGGTCGGAAGGGGAACCAGATTTGCACGCCAGGATGACTTCTCTGGTTTGATCTAAGGAAACGGGAGAGAAGTTTTTGAGATTACCGCCTTTGGGTTCTTTCTGAAGCGAATCACTTGTGTCTTGGGTATTTTGCGGGGGGGGGGAAATTTTGTTGTATGGCGTTGATTTTTTCCTCAAAGTAGTCAGATATTTTGTTGCAAAGATCTTGGGATGGGGGAATTTCGGGTTGTAACGCTTTGGGCTGCGTGAACAATTTCACTATGGAGAATAGATCTTTTTGTTTTTGATTAGACTCCTTAATAGCGTTGACATACAAGGTTTTTTTTGCGGATTTAATATTGAGATGGTAGCTATTCCTTAAAGGGATGTATGCGAGACGGTCCGCAGTATCATACGTTCTACGCCATTTACGTTCGGCTTTCCTACACAGTAGATGGAATGTGGCTAGGTCGAGGGTGAACCAGGGCGCATTGGTTTTGGGTTTTTTATCTGTTTTGCGGGGGCGACTGGGAGGATTCCGAGTTTTGATTTCTTGAGAGATCCAGTTGTGGAAAAGGTTTGCGTCGTGTTCAACGTCGCCATTGAAGGTGGGGGCCTGAGATTGGATAGGATTGAGTGTAAGAATTTCTTGAACCTTTTTCCAGTTGATGGATTTGTCAAAATGTGGGTTGGACTTGCTTGAGGTTTGTGGGCGTGAGGTTCTAATGTGGAACTGGATCAGGCTATGATCCGTCCAGATTTGAGGGACAGGGGGTAGGGTAGTTAGAGGGGGAAAGTTGGTGCAAACACCGTCAAGTGTATGCCCTAATGAGTGGGTGGGCAGTGTGACACTTTGCTGAAGATTGAATAGTTCCAGGGTTTGTGAAAAATTGTTTGTCTGTGAGTCGGATTTGGATTCAAGATGTAAGTTGAAATCGCCAAGTAGGGTGAAATGTGGGTATCTAAGTGAAAGATGACCCAGAGCGTCGCTCAATGTGTCTAGGAACCTGGAGGCATTACCGGGTGGGCAATAGATTAGCCCACCAGAGAAGGATGAGGAATTGTTGAGTTTAATTGAGAAACCAAGTCCTTCGGTGTCTTTTAAGGGGTCTAAGTTAAAGGTGTGGCAGGTGTAACTATTTTTCAGTATTACAGCAACTCCTCCGCCTCTTCCTTTCTGTCTGTCTTGTCTGAATATGGTGAAACCCGGAGGGAGGGCGGTGGCTAAGTCTGGATTGCTGTCTTCCGTTAACCAGGTTTCAGTAATCAAGAGGCAGTCAAGGTCTGAGTCTAAGATGAGGTCTCGTATGTCTTGGCTATGCTTGCACATAGAGCGGGCATTTATAAGTCCACCTTTAAAGAGCGGCTGACTAGCGGTGGGGAGGGGTATGGGAGTGGGCGCGAGGGCTGGGGTTTTGATGGAAGACCAGCGGCAGAGTTTGCAGCTAAACAAGCCGGTAAGGTTCGGCATATCAAGTTTGCAGGGGCAGTTGTTCTTACGACGTAGTAGGTGGAGGTCGCTAGGAAGGTACCTGATGTGCGTGGAGATTTTGGCAGAGTTTCCTGCACCTGTCGCGGTCTTGGCGCGGACGGGCGCAGACGGGCTTGCCTTAGGCGCTCCCGCTGCGCTCGTCCGCTGCACTTCCTGTGCATGCACATTTCTAGCGTGGGGGGGCGTGGCCTAGAGTGGGCGTGGTCAGCGAGCACGCCTGGGCTGATGGCGGCCGCTAAACAAAGACGAGAGCACGACAGCATTCAGATCGGCTGTGCGCGGGATGAGGATTTACTTTTGGCACAATTAGTTTTAAGATTGCAGAGTAATTACAGAGTAAGTGACACCACACAAATGTTTAAAAACACGGAAATGTAGAGATATTCGTACCACCAGCTCCCGGCTTCCGCCTCAGGACTGGGTCAGGAAATCATTCAGGACGCTAGTTTTCAGCGTTTAAGTAGGCGGGTGGGGGGCGTGGCCTAGAGTGGGCGTGGTCAGCGAGCACGCCTGGGCTGATGGCGGCCGCTAAACAAAGACGAGAGCGCGACAGCGTTCAGATCGGCTGTGCGCGGGATGAGGATTTACTATTAGCACAATTAGTTTTAAGATTGCAGAGTAATTACAGAGTAAGTGACACCACACAAATGTTTAGAAACACGGAAATGTAGAGATATTCGTACCACCAGCTCCCGGCTTCCGCCTCAGGACTGGGTCAGGAAATTATGACTTGTGCTCAATAAATCCAACCCGGATTTAACCCCTGCGAGTGCTGTCTACTTTTTCAGAGCTCTTTCATATATATATATACATATTACCTACTGGCGATAGCCAGTAGATATATATAGTTAGGATTAGCTACCATAGGAAATCCGCAACATTCTATTGGGAATAACTTGAGGGCCGGTTGAGGAATTTGCTTGTAATTTTCCAAAATTTTGGCCAGCTCCGCTCCTTCCCTGAAAGTTTCGGGGGGATTCGTGAAGTGGGGGCTGAGAAAAAAGGGGGGTCCCAAAACGTGTTTTCCCCATGTTAATTTCCATAGGACGGTCTGACAAGTCTACAGCCCGAACCGCTGAATGGAATAAAGCCAAACTTTGCAAAATTGTAGAGACTGGTACGCAGATGTGCCTTTGCTATGTTTGGTGAAAATTGCTCTATTGCTCTAGTGGTTTTTATGAAAATTAACTTCAAAAACACATATATATCTGGGCGGAGCCTAACCACAAATCTGATCTGATTGGCTGTCAGCACTTCATCCAAGAAGTGTTGGCAGCCATCTTGGGACCAATATACATGATAGCACCTCATTAAAAAGCATTGCAGGTAATAGAGGGTTTTAGGACTTTAGTTACATTATAAATCATTTGTTGATGGTACCACACTCATTTTAGGAATTGTGGTGTGTTCTAAGGTGATTTTACCATGTGAAAAAGCCTTCTGCTGTGATATCATGAATCATGTTTGAAAGAGAACTATTATCTCATGCTTTTCCCACAGTGGTTTGAAAGGGGATCTATAAGCTAAATTGAAAGCATATTTTCTGTAAATTCCCATTATATTTCTCAGTCATGTGAGAATGAAGTCTGACATTCTCAGTAAAACATGTACATCCAACAAGGACAGAGACTGTCAGTTGATTCCTTTGTGTTCTACTGCAGCCTCTAAAGAACAACTAGAGCGCTAACAGTCCTACTTATTACAAAGGTATAGCACACCTGAAGCCATCTTGATTGGAATAAAGTGGTAACTCTTAAAACATTTAATTTAAAAAGGAACAAAATGAGGGGGTATATTTTGCCATAGAAAGTATTATTAGTGCTGCAGAAAGAAACATTAGGGCAAATTTGAGTGACTTCTCAAATCCTCTTCAATTTCATGAAAAAATTCTGACATGCAGTCTCCCAAGATGGCCACCAGAGACAAAAGAGCCTAAATGTAGCCCAAATATCACCCAGATGTAGCCTAAGTATAGCCCTATGACAGAATGTCCCAGAGTGTTCTAAAGAACAACTAGAGCGCTAACAGTCTTACTTATGACAAAAGTATGGCACACCAGAAGCCAACTTGATTGGAATGAAGTGGTAAGTCTGAAAACATTTAATTTAAAAAGGAACAAAATGAGGGGGTTTCATTTTGCCATAGAAAGTATGATTAGTGGTTCAGAAAGAAAAATTAGGGCACATTTTGAGTGACTTCTTAAATCCTCTTCTATTTCATTAAAAAAATTCTGACATGCAGACTGAAACATGCACTTTGAATACCAGCAGCAGACTTCCCTGGTGAGCAGCAGCTTTACTACAGTGATCTAATGAGCAACTAGAGTGCTAACATTCAGAATTTATGGCAAATGTGTGACACATATGAATGCCTTCTTGATGGAACCAAAGTAAACAAGCATTGAAAATGCAATAGATCTCGCCCTCGTTTAAGTTAAAGCCATTCTGTTTGTAATGAGGTGGCTTTTTAGCTTTGCTTTTATTAGTGTTTTTTAAACTTTCAGGTAAATAACATGCATATGTATGCATATATGTATATGTATGCATGCATTTATATTTGTATTTATAGAGATATACAGATTTTATATGTTTATATATATATATATATATATATATATATACACATACATATATATAACTGCATATGCATATATATGCATATATATATGTGTATATGTGTGCGTGTAGAGAGAGGTAGAGAGGTAGAGGTGTAGAGGTAGAGAGGTAAAGGTAGAGGTAGAGAGGTAGCAGTAGAGAGGTAGAGACTAGTAGAGAGAGAAGTAGAGAGGTAGAGAGTAGAGAGTGAGTAATAGAGAGTAGAGAGTGAGTAGTAGAGAGTAGTAGAGAGCAGTAGAGAGAGTAGCAGAGAGTGAGTAGTAGAGAGTAGTAGAGTGAATAGTACAGTGAGTAGTAGAGGGTAGTAGAGAGTGAGTAGTAGAGAGTGAGTAGTAGAGAGTAGTGTAGAGTAAGTAGTAGAGTGAGTAGTAGAGACTAGTAGAGAGAGAGTAGTAGAGAGTGAGTGGTAGAGAGTAGTAGAGAGTGAGTAGAAGAGTGAGTAGTAGAGAGAGAGTAGTAGAGAGTGAGTAGTAGAGAGTAGTAGAGAGTGAGAAGTAGAGAGTGAGTAGTAGAGAGTAGTAGAGAGTGAGTAGTAAAGAGTGAGTAGTAGAGAGAGAGTAGTAGAGAGTGAGTAGTAGAGAATAGTAGAGTAGTAGAGAATGAGTAGTAGAGAGTGAGTATTAGAGAGTAGTGGAGTAGGAGAGAGTAAGTAGTAGAGAGTAGTGGAGAATATTCCAAAGTTTGGCACAGCACCACTTGCACAATAAGTCCAATCAAATCATATCACTTAGAGTCCTTATTGAAGCGCTGAATCTTGGTGTATATTCAAATGCTTTTATTTTCCTTAAGTTTATGTATCACAGCCAGCCGACGCGTTTCGTTCTGTACAACAGAACTTCTTCAGGGCGTTCTTATTTCCTTCAAGTTATGTTGGTATCCTGTTGTCATATAACTAGATATTTCTTCCAAATGTTAGACGAGACGTAAGTACATTTTTATTCAAAGTGATTAGGTATCAATTTTACCCACACAATTCGGGCAGACTTGAGTAATTTATAGCATCCTCAAAGTCAGTTTTTCAAAAATTCCAAAGTATAGGACATGATAATCCAAATCCAAATGTTTCTCAAGAAAAGTCATTTTCAATCGTTCGGAATATCGGCGTTTGGGCAGATATGACCCAGGGACCCCCAGTATGCAAGGGGAATTAGTCCCCCCTCTGCAAACGCGCCAGTGGCCTGCGTTGTAAAAAGGGGCATAGCCTCATTACACCTCTGTGCAATGCAGCCCCCTGGAGCATACTGGAGGTTCCAGGTGGGCTAGTTGCCCCCCAGGGACCCCTATCATGCAAGGGGAATTAGTTCCCCCTCTTCAAACATGCACGGGGGCTGCGTTGCAGAGAGGTGTAAAAAAAGGCGTGGCCTCATTACACCTCTCTGCAATGCAGCCCCCTGGTGCATACTGGAGGCTCCTGGTGGGCTAGTTGGCCACCAGGGACCCCCAGTATGCAAGTGGAATTAGTTCCCCCTCTGCAAACATGCCTGGGGGCTGCGTTGCAGAGAGGTGTAAAAAGGGGCATAGACTCATTACATCTCTCTGCAATGCAGCCCCTGGGTCTCTAGACTACACTGGAACAAACTTAGATTAGAGGACCTGTACCGCACTCTGTCTGAGGACCCACTTGGCCCGTTTGATAACGTGGAAATGGGCTACAACCGTTTTTGCGAGTGGATCACCCGTGCCTTGGATTTCATCATCCCGGTTACCCTGAGCAAATGTAGCATAAGGGACCCTAGCCCCTGGTACGATGACTCTTTACATACATTAAAGAGTGCGTGCAGACGTGCTGAAAGAGAGTGGCGGAAAGCTTATGACACTAGTAAAAAAGTGTCATATCTTGCCACTATTAAAGTTTACCATCGCGCGGTCTGCAGAGCGCGTGCAGCTTTTTATTCTCTTGAGTTTCGCAACAGCTCTAACCCCTCCAAAGCTCATTTTAAGGCCCTTAAAGATCTAATGGCAAAAAAGGCCCCTACCAACGACACGGGCTCTATTTTACATTGTGAGGCATTGGCGAACTTCTTTCTGGAGAAGGTCCAAGCCATCCGTCGTTCATTTTCTATTGCCATTCAGGATGCCGGACCGTCTCTTAGGCCCGAGGAACACACGGTCCTGCATACCTTCCCCTGCTTATCGCCTGAGGGTTTTAATCAATTGGCCCAACATACTAAGTCCGGCTCTCCGGTAGATCCACTGAGACCGGCTCTTTTCAGGGACCCATTGTCTCTTGACTTTTTACTGGTGCGCTCTTTGATCAACCTTTCGCTCGCTACTGGTACGGTTCCTGCCAGTTGGAAGCATGCGGTGGTTACGCCGATTTTGAAGAAGCCGGGTTTAGATTCTCTTAAACCAGAGAACCACCGTCCGATATCACTTCTCCCGTGGCCAACGAACGTAGCGGAGGCACACGTGAATAGAGTCCTTTCGAACCACCTTTTGGGGACAAAAATCCTAGACCCTACGCAGAATGGTTTCCGCGCTGACCACAGCACGGACACAGCCCTTCTTTACATGGTGGAACATCTGCGCATGGGGTTAGATTTGGGTTAGATTCGGGTCGAACGGCGGCGCTTGTTTTATTAGATCTTAGCGCCGCCTTTGACACCGTCTCCCATAAAATCCTTCTCCAGCGCTTGGAAGAAGCTGGTATTTCTGGGACTGCCCTCCAGTGGTTCCACTCTTTTCTTGCCGATCGATCTTTTTGCGTAGCTATTCCTCCCCATCAGTCCGAATTCCATCCGCTGGACCAGGGGGTCCCCCAGGGATCCTCGCTGAGTCCCACATTATTTAATCTGTACGTGAGGCCGCTGGCAGATGTCGTCAAGAAGTGGGGCTTGACTATGGTCTCATACGCTGACGGGCCTTTGGATGCCCCTAGGTTCCAGAATGGGCTGAGGGCGCTTGCCAGCTGGATGAATTCCAACTATCTGCAGCTGAACGCAAAAAAAACTGAGCTAATGATCATCGGCAAAAAACCGGAACTCTGGGGCGACAAATGGTGGCCTCCGGAACTGGGGCCTACTCCGACTCCGGTAACGGAGACAAAAAATCTTGGAGTTTGGTTAGATCCCGCCCTTAGTTTTGTCTCAGGTACCAGGAGAACTGCTGCCAGTTGTTTTGGCATTTTGCGAGGACTAAGACCAGCACTGAAATTTTTTTACGCCTCTAACAGGCAGCTGGTGCTGCAGGCGACGGTGATCTATCGGCTTGACTATGCCAGTTCTCTTTTGGTAGGGGTGAACCAAGCTGAAATTACACATTTGCAACGTGTCCAGAACGCGGCAGCCAGAGCTGTGATGGGCTTGCCCAGGTTCTGCTCCGTTGCCAACACTCTACGTTCGCTCCACTGGCTTCCAGTCAAGCAGAGGATTCAATTTAAAATGCTTTGCCTGTCCTACAAAATTCTCAAGGGCCTCTCTGCCCCGATTCTCACGAATCTTTTGACGCCCTATGTCCCTGCCCGCTCCCTGAGATCTTTGGGTCAGGATTTAGCAGTGGTCCCTCGGTTCAAACTTAGCCGAGCTGGAGGCCGCTCTTTTCGAGTTCGGGCTGCGGCCCTGTGGAACTCTCTCCCTTTAGAGATACGTGCGTCTGATAATCTCTTTTTATTTCGTAGGGCTATCAAGACTTTTTTATTTCCCTGAGCCTGTTCTCTCTTAGTCTATTGTCTCTTTGTTGTGTTGTGATGGCTACCTTGTCAAGCGCCATGACGCTCCTTCGCTGGAGCAGCTGTGCGCTGAATAAATATTCATAACACAACATAACATAACATACTGGAGGTTCCAGGTGGGCTAGTTGGCCCCCAGGGACCCTCAGTATGCGAGGGGAAGTAGTTCTCCCTCTGCAAACACGCCCGGGGGCTGCGTTGCAGAGAGGTGTAAAAAAGGGTGTGGCCTCATTACACTTCTCTGCAATGCAGCCCCCTGGCGCATACTGGATGTTCCAGGTGGGCTAGTTGGCCCCCAGGGACAACTAATATAAAAGGGGAATTAGTTTCCCTTCTGCAAACGCACCAGGGGGCTGCGTTGCAGAGAGGTGTAAAAAGGGGCATAGCCTCATTACACCTCTCTGCAGTGCAGCCCCCTGGCGCATACTGGAGGTACCAGGTGGGCTAGTTGGCCCCCAGGGACCCCCAGTATGCAAGGGGAATTAGCTCCCCCTCTGCAAACGCGCCCATGGGATGCGCTGCAGAGAGGTGTAAAAAAGGGTGTGGCCTCATTACACCTCTCTGCAATGCAGCTCCCTGGAGAATACTGGAGGTTCCTGGTGGGCTAGTTGTCCCCCAGAGACCCCCAGTATGCAAGGGGAATTAGTTCCCCCTCTGCAAACGCATCAGGGGGCTGCGTTGCAGAGAGGTGTACAAACATTTTTTATCAATTTATATTAAAAATATGTAATGTAATTTGAAAAATAATATATCTAAAAATAAAAAATGTATAATAATGTAGTAAATCAGTATAAAAAATATAACAATTATTACATTAAAAAATTTTCATTTACAAAACCTTTGAAATTCACTTAAAAACCATAGGTTACAGCCACGTTATAGTTAGGAATTAGCATTTAAAAAACCTTTGAAATTCACTGAAAAAACCATAGGTTTTATACATGCTATAGTTAGGAATTAGCATTTTAAAATCCTTTGAAATTCACTGAAAAAAAACATAGGTTTCACACCAGTTATAGTTAGCTGGTCATTTTACTCATACAAAACCTTTGAAATTCCCCTGTTATAGTTAGTTCAGCTAACTATAACTCGCGCGCCCGCAATGCACTGCTGATAATGTCACATATTACATCACTCATGACATGGTCAGTGACATTACATCTCTGATGACATCACTGATGACATCATCCTTGTGGCAGACCTCCTCTCCTTTGATACACACAATCAAAAATAGAAAGTAACATTTTCAAAAAAATGGAGATACCAATTCCAGTAAGAACAACCTATTCAGTATTTCAAAAATCTACATACATACAGTCATTCACTAACAGTTCTATATAGGCACTCATACATGTACTCACTCATCATATGTACTCATACACCTATACATCTTAGTACACACCGACACTCAGCTATAGAGTTACTCACACATGCAAATAAACTATCAAACATCCATTTACTTGCATATACAGCTATACACCCACCACTATTTATTTATTTATTTTTCACATTTTTAGAGCGCACTGTTACCCGGAGGTTTCCTGGCGCTAACGTGATTGAACCAGTGTATGTGGGTAGGGCGCTTTAGTGAGTAAAGAGCCAGGTCTTAAGCGCTCTTCTGAAAGATAGCAGGTCCAACGGCTGTCTGATATTGAGTGGTAATCTGTTCCAGGCTACCGCTGCGCCTAGGCAAAAACTCCTGCCCCCCCATCGCGCTTTCTTGACTCTGGGGACTGATACCAACGCCTGCTCACCAGATCTTAAGGTTCTTGCCGGCTTATGCCAGTGGAAGAGCAGCTTCAAACACTGAGGGCCAAGGTCGTGCAGTGCCTTGAAGACCACACAGAGTGCTTTGAAGACTATTCTTTTTCCAACTGGCAGCCAGTGAAGTTTCACCAGATTATGAGCTACCGAGGCAAATTTAGGGGTGTCAGTGATCAGGCGGGCGGCTGCATTCTGCAGGAACTGGAGCTTGTTTAGTAGGCCCTGTTGGGCGTTCAGCATAAGGCTGTTACAATAGTCCAGACGTGAGAGAACGAGTCCATAACCACAGTTTTCCTATGCTCCACCTCCAGAAATAGCAGCACTTTCCTAATTGTTTTAAGGATGTAATGCGTGGATGAGGATAGTGCATTAATCTGTGGTTAATGAATCATCCACCAGTATACCTACATTTTTAACATTCGCCACTGGGGAGGGGAGGGTTCCCATTTCTTCTGGCCACCATCTCGGGGACCAGAAGTTGTCCTTGGAACCAAAGAGTAGCACTTCTGTCTTTGTAGAGTTGAGCTTGAGACAGTTTTGTGCCATCCAGTTGCCCACCTCTCGCATACAGCCTCTAAACCTATCTGCTGTGCTATCTATTTCGCCCGGCAGCGGTGAAACCACTATCTGCGTGTCATCTGCGTATGCTGTGAGGTTAAAACCAAAGGATCGAATAACCGGCGCTAGGGTAGGTGATGTCACTGACCATGTCATGAATGATGTAATATGTGACATCATCAGCATGGGATTGCGGATGCGCGAAATATATAGTTAGTGCAACTAACTATATGTTTAATTTCATTGGTTTTATATCAATAAAATGTCCAGCTAACTATATAGGAGGAATTTCAATGGTTTTTTATATGTTAATTCCTTACTATATAAGGCCTAAAACCTATGGAATGAATGAATGAAACTTTATTGTATAGTTATTTAAAACCATTACAAAAATACAATTATGATAATAGCGAAGACACAGAAAATTTACACGAATGTGAGAGTAATAAAATTTAAAAATGAAGATAAAAGCAATGTCTTTCTGGGGTAAAGAATAGCAATTCCAAATTCAAGATTTTGCCAATGTTCCTTGCTTTTTCTCAAAATGTTCAATAAATTTGATTGACCTACAAATGAATTGCGGGTCTGTGGTGCATAATGTTTGTATAATCGCAGACCTGCAAGTACGTATTCCATACTGCTTGAACTTGGCTTTCAACCAATTCCGACGTTCCTGTATAAGAGCCGGGCAGATGCAAATCAGGTGGATAAAGTCTTGTCTTGCTGCACCACATAGCCCGCACCCTTCCATTTCTTGGGACTTCCACTTAGGATGCTCGGCATTAGTTGGCAGACTTCCCAACCTTATATTAAGGTATCTGCGTTTGATATAGGGCGAAAAGGCCAGGTCCAGGAAGTGCGCCGGCACTAATTTTTTGTATGATTGGATAGTCATCCAGGCATGTGACCGGAGACTGAAAGCTATTTTGTCGTCCAACAATGAGTGTTTAATGGCTGCCTTCCTGACCACCTGTTTGAATGAAGGTACTTGGAGCTTGGATTCCCAGAGTCCCGCCAGATTTGTTGATTCTATTGACATTTTAAGGTACTTGGCATGGTTAGAGTTTGGACATTTGATGATGGTTTCCCACATAGCACGATTGATCATGATCTCTTGGTGCATCCAGACATTGTACCAGAATGTTATGGGCTCATACTTCCTCAGCAGCACTTGAGATTTCAGGCCTAGTTCCAGTCTTACCTGAGCCGGGGATGCTTTACTTGGTAGCGCGAAGACACGCTTGTAAATTTCCATTTGCACTTTATCCAAAAGCTTTATCCAGCCTAAAACCTATGTTTTTTTCAGTGAATTTCCAAGGTTTTTTAAAGGCTAATTCCTAACTATATATAGTCTATAACCTATGGTTTTTTCAGTGAATTTCAAAGGTTTTTTAAATGCTAATTCCTAACTATATAAGGCCTAAAACCTATGGTTTTTTCAGTGAATATATATATATACTAGCAGCCCGCACCAGCGTTGCCTGGGGTAGAAGCGGGCTGGGGGCTGCATTTCAGGTTTGCGTGCTCTCCCGCCCAGGCCCCTGCCTGCCACGACATTGTCTGTGTCCCGGACAATGTTGTGGCGGGCGGGGGCCAGTCTTTTTGTGTCACGATATTGTGTCCTAAGTTTGACATACATTGATTTCTTACATATCAATCACCAAGTCGCTCTCACACACCACTCATCAAAGAATCCTCACATAGGCTGTCCTCTTAAAACACACACACCACGCAATCATTAATCATTTAACATGGCGGCCTTACAAAGTACTCACCAAGTATTCCTCTTCACAGTACACCGAGCCCTTTACGTTATAGTAGGCCTTCTCCCTAAGAGTGGCACCAGGCTAGTGTGAAGACTCTCCCCCTCCCCCGCCTCCACATGAAGGAACTGTGCAATCTACTGAACTTGGCAACCGAAAGTTAACACAACCAAAGCTTTTGCACACTCAAATATTTACTTGTTTCAGGGATTAAAGGCACCATCAAGGTTTTCTTAACACAGTACCCATAGGAAAGGCTCGAGAATACCATAAAAAGGTCCAGTTGTGATCCCCCTTCCTAATGCTGGAGCAGACCTGTAGCTTCACACACAAGCCTGCCCCTCAGACAGATAATAGATATTTTGATTAGAAGAAGTGATCTGGTCGTGAAGGGCTGTACTGCCCAAATGAGTGGCAGGCCTGTGGAAGGCAGGCCAGACAATGGTTGAGGAATTTTATTATTCTAGCAAGATCAGAGACTGCTGCAGAAGTTAATGCCCACATCTAAAAAGCATCTGCAGTTTTTGCTTCTCGTTCAAGTGCTAGTACTCATGGATACAACCGAGAGTTAAAGCGTTACAACTGTAAAACATCCTGAAGCACGGAATCATTAGCTTCTTACCCTGTGGTCCACGTTAACTGTGAAGACGGCTTGTTGGAAGTTAAGTCAACCGTACAATTACGTCCCTGGCACAGACACAGGGCGAGCAGTGAGAGCAGACTATGGCGCTCCATGACCCTGCACTACCCACTTCCGCACCCAGGATCGGTCACGTTCACACAACACCACCACCTTTTAAGGAGGAGCACATAGCTGCCAAGGTTTCAGATTGCTATGTGTGACGTTTTCATAATGTCACTGTAATTATGAGTGACATTTCAGGGACTGTGAGTGACACTTTCTAGTGAGCAAAATCAAGCAGATTTAGACAAGCAAAACATTTAACTGTAAGAAATTGCACCCAACTGAGCAAAGAGAAACGAAGAATATTTTAAAACTGCTGCTAACTATCAGAAATTGAAGGGCACTAACCGGAGACAGATTGTGTGAGTGCAAAATAGGTAGCCAAGTTTTTGGCTTATGAGAGGCATGTCCATGGTATTAGTGGACTTATGAATGACATTTAATTACCAAATGTGTAACATTCAGAGTAACACTTTCTCACGTATAAAACCACGTAATGAGCTGCATGGAAAGAGAAATAACATAAAATGCACACAATAAGTTCTAATAATATCTTGCAACTGGAGCTAACCCTAGGAAATAAAAGGTTACACTTGCTTTATCATGCACTCTAAATATCTGCAGTTTTTGTGGCAGGCTATATTATACTATACGTAATACAATCGTGAAACAATTTGCATAATCATGTGCTTTAGGTTGCAGACTGGCTCGTCGTAGCACTATAATAAGAAGTAATTAGCATTACTGAGCCAAGAAGGACAAACTTCTGTTTCTCTGTGGTTACAGCTGCACTGAGCTGGAAATTGCCAGACATAATTTACCGCACTTATAACATGAATACAATTCGTACTGTGCGCCATCAAAAACTCCTGGGCTGGCTCATTCTGAAATGAAGGGTTTGCACCAACTTGCATTGCTGCCTTGTATTGATAAGGAAATTCTGCAGAGCGGGACACACAGAGCCTCTAGACTCACCTGACGGGTGCCGGTAAACAAGTTCTTCTGCATGTACCAATCCGAGCGCTTGCCTTCACCACTTCCACTTCGTTTCTTCTCTTGTGACTGGGCTCTTTGGTTGGCTTGGCAGGGGCCAAGGGGGCACGGGTTGCAACAGCAGTTGAATTATAGTGTGCCTGAGCAGAGATGTCTGATTTAAAAGGCTGTCTCTAGCGCCGTTCTGTGCTCTCTTCAGCAGCGGCAATAATAATTCCTCCGGCGGACCCCCTGTAGGGTGGTCCGGTCGCGGGATAATTTTCATTTTCAATTTAGCGGTACTGGTAGAGCTGCCTGTGCCACTGCATTGCGAGCAGACAATCATTGACGGGCAAACGGAGGAGCCAATGGCGAGCGCGCAAGAAGAGGCGGCTGATTTAAAACTGAGGCTCAGCTGCTGAACGCGGCTGAGGGCGGCCAGTACACTTCAAAGCATCAAATGGCGCCACGCGGCACTGGCCCGTTGCGGTAACCTTTATAATGTATTTGGGTACACTGTGTCAGTAAATGTCCCCAAATAAATAATAAAGGCTGCCGCAACAGAACAGAGAAGCGCGGCTGCTGCCCTGAAAATAGTGCCGCCTGGGGCGGGCCGCCCCCTCGTCCCCCCCCTAGCTACGCGGGTGGATCGGAGAGCGTTTGACTGACCGGTCGTTCCGAGTGCCTGCCACAGTAGTTCCGAGTGCCTGCCACAGTAGTGACACTGCGAGGAAGGTATATTGAGCTATGTGGCACGAACTCTACACACACTACCACGGAACCTCTGGTGCCTCCCTGGCATGCTGGCCCGGAAGATAACCGCTACAACAGCCTGTCCTGCTACGTCCTCCCGGCCCCGCCCACAACCAGGCGGCGGCCATTTTGAGGCGGCTCGGGCCGCGGCGGTGATCTCGGGGGCCAAAACGAGGGGTGGGAACCCTCGATATTAAAATAAAAACATTGAAATAAAAGAGAGAAGCCTCCTCAAGCCCCACCCCCCAAGCCCCCCCCCCCAAAAAAAATCGCGCTTATAGATATATAATTGATTTCTCTTTGATTTCTCTTCTAATTTTCTCAGGAACCACTGAAGGGATTTACACAATTTTACCAAAAGCGTGATCTGCATACCAGACACTACCATTTTGACAAGTTTGGTGTAATTCCCTTCAGCGGTTCAAGCTGTAGCTGAGTCTAAAGGTCCTATGGAAATTAACATGGGGAAAACACGTTTTGGGACCCCCCTTTTTTCTCAGCCCCCACTTGACGAATCCCCCCCAAACTTTCAGGGAAGGAGCGCAACCGAGCGAGCCATCTTCTTTGAGAAATTTGCGAAGATTCATCAACCAGGGCCAAAGTTATTCCCAATAGAATGTTGGGGATGTCCTATGGGAAACCGTCCAAACTATATATACCTACTGGCGACCGCCAGTAGGTAATATATATATATATATATATATATATATATATATATATATATTACCTACTGGCGGTCGCCAGTAGGTAGTTATAGTTAGGATTGTTTTCCATAGGAAATCCGCAACATTCTATTGGGAATAACTTTGGCGCCGGTTGAGGAATCTGCCTGTAATTTTCGTTAAATTTGCCTCGCTGCGCTCCGCTCCTTCCCTGAAAGTTTGGGGGGGATTCGTCAAGCGGGGGCCGAGATAAAAGGGGGTCCCAAAACGTGTTTTCCCCATGTTAATTTCCATAGGGCAGTTGGACTCACTTTTAGCCAAACGGCTGAATGGATTTCCACCAAACTTGGCAAAATTGTAGGGACTGGTAGCCCGATGTGCCTTTGCTATGTCTCAAGATATGTGCTCCAGTGGATTTTGAGTAATTTAGGTTAAAAAAAATATATATATCTATAAGCGCGCCCCGGTACGCGCACCGGGGCGTGCTCCAGCGCGCTACACGAGTTCGCGAAGGGAAAGCTGATTGGCTCTCGAGTGTCTGTCAACATTCCAAACATTCCGGAGCGGCCGCCATCTTGTGTCTCGGTAGTATAGAGACACAAGAGGTGGCAAAAACAAAGGGGGAAATGACCAAAAGGGGGCAGGGTAGACCCCCCTGACCTCTTAGGTTTGATGTGGGGGCCATAAAAGGGCCCTGCGGGGCAAAAACATTTTTTTTCGATTTGCGCAGGGGGAGCGCCCGGTACGTGCACCGGGGAGCGTACCGGGGAGCGCACCATGAGGAAAAAAGAATGACAGATTTTTAAAAAAAATGTAGCATTTTTTTATAAATTGGAGGTAGTTCTAAAAAGAACTGTTTTTTTATTCTTTTTGTTGTTTTATATTTTTTTATTGTTTTTTGGCAAATTTTTTACTTTTTTGGGCTTTTATGAACAATTTTATATATTTTTTGTTATTTTTATGGGGACAAACAAAAAACAGGGAATTGTAAACGGCTCAACTGGAGCAAAAAAATCAGGAAAAAGTTAAGTTTATTTTGGGCACTTGTGGTTGTCACCAGCACGGTTGATGAGTTTAATGCTTTGCTCACCATAGCAAATTGTCCTTCCACAAAATATGCAAACTATTTTGAATTCTCCAAACTGGGTTTGGATGTTTGGGACCACCTCCCTTGTCTCTGGACCCGATGGAGTGGGTTGCTTACTTTGGGAGGTGCTGGGAGAAGATTGGAGAAGGTTTCTGGTCAGTTCTCTGACCTTTGCCTCAGCATAGTTGTTTGGGTGCCGGCGTTGCATGTGGCGAATCATGGTGTTGTTGCCAAAAGAATACTTTTTTGGCAGGGTTTCCCCTGGAAAGTACAGTGCCACAGATCATACAAGTAACCTTTGGCGCATTAACTTTTTTGAGGCCCCTTGGGATTTTAAAAAACTCCCAGTCTATGTGCTCCTTTGGCTTATTGGTGGTAGTATCTTCAGGCAGGTACCGCCTCTCCTTCTCCTCCTCCTCCACCTCCTCCTCCTCTTCTTCTTCTCCACCACTGTGGTGTTGTGGTGGTCCTTGTGGTGGTGGTGGTTGAGATGCTCCTGCTGCTGCTGCTACTGTAGCCATTTCTCAGTACAAATAGGTACAAATAGGTCTGCAAACAGGTCTTCCTCACTCAAAGTACAAAGTGAGAATGAGGAAAAAAGGTGAGGGCTTTAATTATTTGGAAAACAAAACTGTCCTGAACCAATGAAAAGTGTTATTTTCAGGTCACATGACCTGGGCTTTCATCATTTGGAAACCAAAACTGTCTTGAACCAATGAAAAGTGTTATTTTCAGGTCACATGACCCGACGCGCTTACGCTACGCGCCCCGGGGCGCTTACGTAGCGCGATCGTATGCGCTCGAATGCTTCCGGGTGTTGCGCCGTGCGTATCACGCGGACGCGGCTACGCAATACATCACAATGATATTTTCGTTCGCAGAAATAGCGCAAATGGGACGCTCACCGGTACGCGCACCGGGGCGCGCCGGAAGACTGCGCTTACCGGTGCGCTCACCGGTACGCGCACCGGGAGCGCTCCAGGGCAAAAAAAACCAAAAAAACCATCAACAATATACATAAAAAAAAATAGTATTACATAAATATACAATATAGGATTAATTATAAAAAATATTATATTTCATAGCTATAGAAATTTGCTATTAAAAAACCTTTGAAATTTACTGAAAAAAACATAGGTTTGAGGCCCTATCTATAGTTAGGAATTAGCATTTAAAAAACCTATGAAATTCACAAAAAAAAACCATAGGTTTCACACCAGTTATAGTTAGGATTTATCATTTAAAAAACCTAATAAATTCACTGAAAAAACCATAGGTTTCACACCAGTTATAGTTAGCTGGAAATTTTACTGACATTAAACCATTGAAATACCCACGTTATAGTGTGTTGGACTCACTATAACATGCGCGCCTGCAATGCACTGCTGATGACGTCACATATTACATCACTCATGACATGGTCAGTGACATCACTCATGACATCACTGATGACTCCATCCTTGTGACAGAGTGACAGACCCCCTTTCAGTGTAATGTAACCCTTGAAACACATATTCAAAAATAGAAATTAAGATTTTCAAAAAAATGGAGATACCCATACCAGTTACAACAACCAATTCAGTAATTCCACTATATACACATCCACTCATTCACCAACAGCTCTATATAGTCACTCATACATATACTCACTCATCATATGTAGTGATACACCTATACATCCTGTTACACACCGACAGTCATCCAAAAGTTACTCACACACATACTCACACATGCAAATAAACTATTGAACATCCATTTATTTGCATATACAACTATACACACACAGTACCACCTTACTTCTAAGGAAACTTACACATACATACTCTCATAAACAATCACTTATAGAAACACATACTTATTTAAACAGGAACTCTTACAATCTCTCACTCTCACATATACTCACTTATATACATCAATACTCACATATACTAGATTACAACATATGTCGTTACTGATAAAGACACTAGTGAGACAGTCATTCACTCACTAACACACACACATACACACTCATCCACCCATGCAGTCCTGCACATATGCTGTCTTCAAAACACATACAAACAGTGAGTCAGTCATTGATGCATCTATGTGCTAAGTAATACCCCCACCAAACTATACAGACACTCATACTGATACTAAAAAAACATCTAATAACCCATATACACACACATGTAGCTACTCACCAACCCATGCAGCCACTTATACACAAAGTGAAACACTGATACATATATTTAAATATTTAAAAATTACTCGCTAATATATGTATTCACTAAGATACAATTAATAAGCCAGTTAACCAATCAATTTTTTTTTAAAAACATCCATTTACATACTTATTAAAACATTTATTCTTCCATCGACCTTTACATATACATATATAAAACATATTTTTTTTCAGAAAGACACACATTCACTGGATGGTGTCATCAGTGATGTCATGAGTGATGTCACTGACCATGTCATGAGTGATGTAATATGTGACGTCATCAGCAGTGCATTGCAGGCGCGCAAGTTATAGTGAGTCCAACTAACTATAACGTGGGAATTTCAACGGTTTTATGTCAGTAAAATTTCCAGCTAACTATAACTGGTGTGAAACCTATGGTTTTTTTCAGTGAATATATATCATCAAACAACGCCAAAGTTATACGCAAAACAAAAAATTCTCTTCCTATGGAAACTTGGTCCTAACTACAACTACCTACTGGCAACCACCAGTAAAATATATATATATATATATATATATATATATATATATATATATATATATATATATATATATATATATATATATTCACTGAAAAAACCATAGGTTTCACACCAGTTATAGTTAGCTGGAAATTTTACTGACATAAAACCATTGAAATTCCCGCGTTATAGTTAGTTGGACTCACTATAACTTGCGCGCCTGCAATGCACTGCTGATGGAAAGGGGAGACCACTCGGTCACCCCGAACCTATGGCCGGGTGGGGGGCGTGTCCCGGCCGGTATCCCCATAGTGGCGTGGTCGGAGCACGCCCCCGCCGCATAAAAAAGTTGTCCTAAACACGAAGTCCGTGCACCTATGGGCGGGAGGGGGGCGCAGCCCTGCCTTCCCGCTGCAGGATAAAGGCGCGGGAATCCAGGGAAGCGTCCTCTTGTTCCTGCGCTCTGAAGGCTGCACCACTCGTCGCTCGTGAGCCCTCAAGGGAACAAGCTGCAGTTTTTTTAATGAATAATCGTTGCTTTTTCTGTTTCAGTCGTCAAGGCGTAGCTGGAGTTCGAGTCGCTACTGGGTATCAGGCAAAGAGAAAGCAGAACGCGGAAATGCCTGGCAAGAAGAGTGGAAAGAGCTCCGAGATGGAACGAATGCTGCGCACACTGGTGAACCAAGTATCAGCGATGGACAGGAAATTTGGTAAAATAGACCAGCTGGGTCGCTGCCTAGCGGCCCTCCGGAAACAAGTAGAGGCCCAAGCGGGGCCCTCAGGGCAACCTAAAAGGATTGTGGTGGTACAAAAGGGGGTGGTGATGGACGGAGCATCTGAATCAATCAAATACTCACACCCAGTCAAAAGATCTGGGTTTAATCCATCACCGTTCTTTAGCCCCGCTGCCACCCCAGTTCAGACATGGCTATATGCAAATCAGTCTGACCCTGTGCCTCATGGGAACAGTCCAGCCTGAACTGCCAAGCTGTGTCTTCCCTGGACTGGAAACAAGATTCCGAGGACCAGTTTCTGGCATTCCAGCCGTCTTCAGCCCAGCTTGCTTGAATCCAGTGGCAAAGTGAGCAAGGGACTCACGTCTGAGCATACCCTGCCACACTTATGGCGGCCAAAAGCGGTACAAAAGGGGGTGGTGATGGACGGAGCATCTGAATCAATCAAATACTCACACCCAGTCAAAAGATCTGGGTTTAATCCATCACCGTTCTTTAGCCCACTCTGCCACCCCAGTTCAGACATGGCTATATGCAAATCAGTCTGACCCTGTGCTTCATGGGAACAGTCCAGCCCGAACTGCCAAGCCATGTCTTCCCTGGACCGGAAACAAGCTTCCGAGAACCAGTTTCTGGCATTCCAGCCATCTTCAGCCTGGCTTACTTAAATCCAGTGGCAAAGTGAGCAAGGGACTCACGTCTGAGCATACCCTGCCACACTTATGGCGGCCAAAAGCGGTACAAAAGGGGGTGGTGATGGACGGAGCATCTGAATCAATCAAATACTCACACCCAGTCAAAAGATCTGGGTTTAATCCATCACCGTTCTTTAGCCCACTCTGCCACCCCAGTTCAGACATGGCTATATGCAAATCAGTCAGACCCTGTGCCTCATGGGAACAGTCCAGCCCGAACTGCCAAGCCATGTCTTCCCTGGACCGGAAACAAGCTTCCGAGGACCAGTTTCTGGCATTCCAGCCGTCTTCAGCCCGGCTTGCTTGAATCCAGTGGCAAAGTGAGCAAGGGACTCACGTCTGAGCATACCCTGCCACACTTATGGCGGCCAAAAGCGGTACAAAAGGGGGTGGTGATGGACGGAGCATCTGAATCAATCAAATACTCACACCCAGTCAAAAGATCTGGGTTTAATCCATCACCGTTCTTTAGCCCACTCTGCCACCCCAGTTCAGACATGGCTATATGCAAATCAGTCTGACCCTGTGCCTCATGGGAACAGTCCAGCCCGAACTGCCAAGCCATCTCTTCCCTGGACCGGAAACAAGCTTCCGAGGACCAGTTTCTGGCATTCCAGCCGTCTTCAGCCCGGCTTGCTTGAAACCAGTGGCAAAGTCAGCAAGGGACTCACGTCTGAGCATACCTTGCCACACGTATGGTGGCCAAAAGCGGTACAAAAGGGGGTGGTGATGGACGGAGCATCTGAATCAATCAAATACTCACATCCAGTCAAAAGATCTGGGTTTAATCCACAACCCTTCTTTAGCCCACTCTGCCACCCTAGTTCAGACATGGCTATATGCAAATCAGTCTGACCCTGTGCCTCATGGGAACAGTCCAGCCCGAACTGCCAAGCCATGTCTTCCCTGGACCGGAAACAAGCTTCCGAGGACCAGTTTCTGGCATTCCAGCCGTCTTCAGCCCGGCTTGCTTGAATCCAGTGGCAAAGTGAGCAAGGGACTCACGTCTGAGCATACCCTGCCACACTTATGGCGGCCAAAAGCGGTACAAAAGGGGGTGGTGATGGATGGAGCATCTGAATCAATCAAATACTCACACCCAGTCAAAGGATCTGGGTTTAATCCATCACCGTTCTTTAGTCCACTCTGCCACCCCAGTTCAGACATGGCTATATGCAAATCAGTCTGACCCTGTGCCTCATGGGAACAGTCCAGCCCGAACTGCCAAGCCATGTCTTCCCTGGACCGGAAACGAGCTTCCGAGGACCAGTTTCTGGCATTCCAGCCGTCTTCAGCCTGGCTTGCTTGAAACCAGTGGCAAAGTGAGCAAGGGACTCACGTCTGAGCATACCTTGCCACACTTAAGGGGGCCAAAAGCTGTACAAAAGGGGGTGGTGATGGACGGAGCATCTGAATCAATCAAATACTCACATCCAGTCAAAAGATCTGGGTTTAATCCATCACCGTTCTTTAGCCCACTCTGCCACCCCAGTTCAGACATGGCTATATGCAAATCAGTCTGACCCTGTGCCTCATGGGAACTGTCCAGCCCAAACTGCCAAGCCATGTCTTTCCTGGACCGGAAACAAGCTTCCGAGGACCAGTTTATGGCATTCCAGCCGTCTTCAGCCCGGCTTGCTTGAATCCAGTGGCAAAGTGAGCAAGGGACTCACGTCTGAGCATACCCTGCCACACTTATGGCAGCCAAAAGCGGTACAAAAGGGGGTGGTGATGGACGGAGCATCTGAATCAATCAAATACTCACACCCAGTCAAAAGATCTGGGTTTAATCCATCACCGTTCTTAAGCCACTCTGCCACCCCAGTTCAGACATGGCTATATGCAAATCAGTGTGACTCTGTGCCTCATGGGAACAGTCCAGCCCGAACTGCCAAGCCATCTCTTCCCTGGACCGGAAACAAGCTTCCGAGGACCAGTTTCTGGCATTCCAGCCGTCTTCAGCCCGGCTTGCTTGAAACCAGTGGCAAAGTCAGCAAGGGACTCACGTCTGAGCATACCTTGCCACACTTATGGTGGCCAAAAGCGGTACAAGAGGGGGTGGTGATGGACGGAGCATCTGAATCAATCAAATACTCACATCCAGTCAAAAGATCTGGGTTTAATCCACAACCCTTCTTTAGCCCACTCTGCCACCCTAGTTCAGACATGGCTATATGCAAATCAGTCTGACCCTGTGCCTCATGGGAACAGTCCAGCCCGAACTGCCAAGCCATGTCTTCCCTGGACCGGAAACAAGCTTCCGAGGACCAGTTTCTGGCATTCCAGCCGTCTTCAGCCCGGCTTGCTTGAATCCAGTGGCAAAGTGAGCAAGGGACTCACGTCTGAGCATACCCTGCCACACTTATGGCGGCCAAAAGCGGTACAAAAGGGGGTGGTGATGGACGGAGCATCTGAATCAATCAAATACTCACACCCAGTCAAAAGATCTGGGTTTAATCCATCACCGTTCTTTAGCCCACTCTGCCACCCCAGTTCAGACATGGCTATATGCAAATCAGTCTGACCCTGTGCCTCATGGGAACTGTCCAGCCCAAACTGCCAAGCCATGTCTTTCCTGGACCGGAAACAAGTTTCCGAGGACCAGTTTCTGGCATTCCAGCCGTCTTCAGCCCGGCTTGCTTGAATCCAGTGGCAAAGTGAGCAAGGGACTCACGTCTGAGCATACCCTGCCACACTTATGGCAGCCAAAAGCGGTACAAAAGGGGGTGGTGATGGACGGAGCATCTGAATCAATCAAATACTCACACCCAGTCAAAAGATCTGGGTTTAATCCATCACCGTTCTTAAACCCACTCTGCCACCCCAGTTCAGATATGGCTATATGCAAATCAGTCTGACCCTGTGCCTCATGGGAACAGTCCAGCCCGAACTGCCAAGCCATGTCTTCCCTGGACCGGAAACAAGCTTCCGAGGACCAGTTTCTGGCATTCCAGCCGTCTTCAGCCCGGCTTGCTTGAAACCAGTGGCAAAGTGAGCAAGGGACTCACGTCTGAGCATACCTTGCCACACTTATGGTGGCCAAAAGCTGTACAAAAGGGGGTGATGATGGACGGAGCATCTGAATCAATCAAATACTCACATCCAGTCAAAAGATTTGGGTTTAATCCATCACCGTTCTTTAGCCCACTCTGCCACCCCAGTTCAGACATGGCTATATGCAAATCAGTCTGACCCTGTGCCTCATGGGAACTGTCCAGCCCAAACTGCCAAGCCATGTCTTTCCTGGACCGGAAACAAGTTTCCGAGGACCAGTTTCTGGCATTCCAGCCGTCTTCAGCCCGGCTTGCTTGAATCCAGTGGCAAAGTGAGCAAGAGACTCACGTCTGAGCATACCCTGCCACACTTATGGCAGCCAAAAGCGGTACAAAAGGGGGTGGTGATGGACGGAGCATCTGAATCAATCAAATACTCACACCCAGTCAAAAGATCTGGGTTTAATCCATCACCGTTCTTAAGCCCACTCTGCCACCCCAGTTCAGACATGGCTATATGCAAATCAGTCTGACCCTGTGCCTCATGGGAACAGTCCAGCCCGAACTGCCAAGCCATGTCTTCCCTGGACCGGAAACAAGCTTCCGAAGACCAGTTTCTGGCATTCCAGCCGTCTTCAGCCCGGCTTGCTTGAATCCAGTGGCAAAGTGAGCAAGGGACTCACGTCTGAGCATACCCTGCCACAAGCAAGCCGGGCTGAAGACGGCTGGAATGCCAGAAACCGGTCCTCGGAAGCTTGTTTCCGGTCCAGGGAAGACATGGCTTGGCAGTTCGGGCTGGACTGTTCCCATGAGGCACAGGGCTAGACTGATTTGCATATAGCCATGTCTGAACTGGGGTGGCAAAGTGGGCTAAAGAACGGTGATGGATTAAAACCAGATCTTTTGACTGGGTGTGAGTGTTTGATTGATTCAGATGCTCCGTCCATCACCACCCCCTTTTGTACCGCTTTTGGCCGCCATAGGTGTGGCAGGGTATGCTCAGACGTGAGTCCCTTGCTCACTTTGACACTCAATTCAAGCAAGCCGGGCTGAAGACGGCTGGAATGCCAGAAACCGGTCCTCGGAAGCTTGTTTCCGGTCCAGGGAAGGCATGGCTTGGCAGTTCGGGCTGGACTGTTCCCATGAGGCACAGGGTCAGACTGATTTGCATATAGCCATGTCTGAACTGGGGTGGCAGAGTGGGCTAAAGAACGGTGATGGATTAAACCCAGATCATTTGACTGAGTGTGAGTGTTTGATTGATTCAAATGCTCCGTCCATCACCACCCCCTTTTGTACCGCTTTTGGCCGCCATAAGTGTGGCAGGGTATGCTCAGACGTGAGTCCCTTGCTCACTTTGCCACTGGATTCAAGCAAGCCGGGCTGAAGACGGCTGGAATGCCAGAAACCGGTCCTCGGAAGCTTGTTTCCGGTCCAGGGAAGACACAGCTTGGCAGTTCGGGCTGGACTGTTCCCATGAGGCACAGGGTCAGACTGATTTGCATATAGCCATGTCTGAACTGGGGTGGCAGAGTGGGCTAAAGAACGGTGATGGATTAAACCCAGATCTTTTGACTGGGTGTGAGTGTTTGATTGATTCAGATGCTCCGTCCATCACCACCCCCTTTTATACCGCTTTTGGCCGCCATAAGTGTGGCAGGGTATGCTCAGACGTGAGTCCCTTGCTCACTTTGCCACTAGATTCAAGCAAGCCGGGCAGAAGACGGCTGGAATGCCAGAAACCGGTCCTCGGAAGCTTGTTTCCGGTCCAGGGAAGACACGGCTTGGCAGTTCGGGCTGGACTGTTCCCATGAGGCACAGGGTCAGACTGATTTGCATGTAGCCATGTCTGAACTGGGGTGGCAGAGTGGGCTAAAGAACGGTGATGGATTAAACCCAGATCTTTTGACTGGGTGTGAGTGTTTGATTGATTCAGATGCTCCGTCCATCACCACCCCCTTTTGTACCGCTTTTGGCCGCCATAAGTGTGGCAGGGTATGCTCAGACGTGAGTCCCTTGCTCACTTTGCCACTGGATTCAAGCAAGCTGGGCTGAAGACGGCTGGAATGCCAGAAACCGGTCCTCGGAAGCTTGTTTCCGGTCCAGGGAAGACATGGCTTGGCAGTTCGGGCTGGACTGTTCCCATGAGGCACAGGGTCAGACTGATTTGCATATAGCCATGTCTGAACTGGGATGGCAGAGTAGGCTAAAGAACGGTGATGGATTAAACCCAGACCTTTTGGCTGGGTGTGAGTGTTTGATTGATTCAGATGCTCCGTCCATCACCACCCCCTTTTGTACTGCTTTTGGCCGCCATAAGTGTGGCAGGGTATGCTCAGCTGTGAGTCCCTTGCTCACTTTGCCACTGGATTCAAGCAAGCCGGGCTGAAGACGGCTGGAATGCCAGAAACCGGTCCTCGGAAGCTTGTTTCCGGTCCAGGGAAGACATGGCTTGGCAGTTCGGGCTGGACTGTTCCCATGAGGCACAGGGTCAGACTGATTTGCATTTAGCCATGTCTGAACTGGGGTGGCAGAGTGGGCTAAAGAACGGTGATGGATTAAACCCAGATCTTTTGACTGGGTGTGAGCGTTTGATTGATTCAGATGCTCCGTCCATCACCACCCCCTTTTGTACCGCTTTTGGCCGCCATAAGTGTGGCAGGGTATGCTCAGACGTGAGTCCCTTGTTCACTTTGCCACTGGATTCAAGCAAGCCAGGCTGAAGACGGCTGGAATGCCAGAAACCGGTCCTCGGAAGCTTGTTTCCGGTCCAGGGATGACATGGCTTGGCAGTTCGGGCTGGACTGTTCCCATGAGGCACAGGGTCAGACTGATTTGCATATAGCCATGTCTGAACTGGGGTGGCAGAGTGGGCTAAAGAACGGTGATGGATTAAACCCAGATCTTTTGACTGGGTGTGAGTGTTTGAGTGATTCAGATGCTCCGTCCATCACCACTAAGCATGGGCGAATTTTGCGAATCTCGCGTTCGCGAATTTTGCGGATTTGCGAACTCGCAATCCGCAAAATCCGCAAATTCTTGTGAATTTGCGGATTTTTTTGTGTTCGCAAGGATTTCTGCCAGTTCGCGAGGGTTTCGTACCAGTTCGCAATTGCGAACTTACATTTCGGCACGCAACGGTCGCGATTATGTTGTTTGTACGTCTGGTTCATCATCACAGGTTCCCAGCACCCTCTGTTTCACCACTGCAACCCTCTGTTACATCAATGCCACCCTCTGGTTCATCATTACTGTAGATTATGGGGGGGAAAAGCAAGCACACCAGCCCTGCTTCAACTGACATGAATTAATTTGGGGTTAGTTTATTAATGTGTCACTGTTTTAAAATTCCAGTCTGGCACCTGCTTCCTTATCTGTATTTTGCTTTCTGTTGGAGTGCATTTTTTTTCCCCAGGACCTTTGTGGCCTACTTGTAGCTATTCTATGAGCCTGCTGTGAGGGTCAGAGCAGGGTCATACAATTGTTGCAACTAGCAACTGAATTCTGGAGGGGCCCCAGTCAGGAAGCACTACAGGGAATTGTTACTAATGATGAGTTTGAACTCTTGCCCCTGCCGAGTGCTTTCAGTTTTGAAAAACTCGTTTTTCTGCAATTTCGCGGGATTCGCGGGGCGCGAACACGCGCGAGATCGGATTCGGAAGCCGCAAATTCGTGCGAATATGCAATTTGTTTTTTTTGCGGCGTGTTAGTTGGCAAGGTTTTCTGCATTTTTGCGAGCCGCACGTAGCGCAAGGCGCGAAGTTACCCTCGCGGTCGTTCAAGGGCGCGGCCATCTTGTTTGCCTGACGTATTTCCATTTCCGGGCACGAAATGTAATCTCGCAAAGTCTGCGGCTTGCCTGTACAGTTTCGCGCGTGTTCGCAAGGAAAATCTCGCGCGAACTTACCCGCGCGGTCGTGAACGGGCGCGGCCATCTTGTTTCTCATTCATTGCTATGGTTCTGGGCATGGTCTTTGTATCCTCTGTCAATCGCTGCCATCCTTTGCTTGTTTGAAGTTTTTTTTATCTATTTTACTTATTATCTATCCCTCTATTTTTCTAGCCCTATATTTTTGTGTTTACTGCTACTTTTGGTTCATTTTAAACTACTTTTTAAAACTCTTTTCTTTTCTTCTCTTCCCTATTCTATTTTCTTTATTCCTTTCCGCCCAGACCATGGTGAAGGGAGCCGGGAAGCATCCCGAGAAGGGGAAGGGTCCCGCACCCCGTGTCCGGCTCCCGTGCGGGCGTTTGAGGGGGGAGGAGGTCGTACCCAGGGAGATCTTTACCCCGGAGGAGGTGGGCCAACTCATTTTTTATGTTCAGCGCCGCCTCCCCAGGACCATCATGGGAGGCGGCAAGATCAGTGCCGGGTACGGGGTCCGGGAGCGCCGGAAGCGGTGGGAGAAGGTGTGCCAGGCCATTTACTACCACTCTCGGGTCTGGCGCACCTACAACCAGGCCACCCACCGCTGGACGGATGTCCTGACCCGTGAGCGAGATCCGCTCGACCTCCTTGGCCTTGAGATCCCCGGGCTTGGTGAGTAGTAGTAGCTATTTCTTTACTACTATGTTTTCTCCTGCTGTGGTATTATATTGCAAATTTTAGTTTTTTACCAAGAGCAATAATGCTGCTCATTACATTGTAGATAAATTATATTTCAAAATCTTCTGTGCATTTCAGGTACACTGCTCTCCTTCTTCTCAGTAGTGTTGCTACTATGCTTATTTGTTTTAGATTTTGTGTTCATTTCATTGGCCTGTGAAATTATGTATGAGTGTAGTTTAAAGAACTGCGTAATGCTACACACTAAGGTTCTGATTTTTAATTACCGGCGCATCCCTGCAAAGTAGCAGGGATGCGCCAGTAATTGTGCGTCACGCCACCATCACCCATGGTGCGCCGTATTTACAATGCGGCGCACCATGGGCCCAAAACGTCACCAAAGCGTTACGCATCTGTGCTGTAAAGGCGGCGCATTGCTGGAGTTGCGTCGCAACGATGGTGCAGCTCCATCAATGCTCTGGGGTGCCCTATCTCTCCAATGCTGTGTCAAGCCGTACGTCTGCTTCAAGCAGGCTCAGGGTTTGAGTCACGCATCATTGTCTTCAAAGTGACTGATTGAAATCTTGTAGATTTCCCTCAGCCACTTTTAGGATGCGTTCCTGCGCAGGAACGCCCTCCCTTGCGCCGGATCGCCCCCTATTGGCGCAGGGCTTTACAACGTGATGCATCTCCCATATGCGTCACGTTGTTAATATTCGCCGCACCATTGCGCCTCTTTTGTGCTGTCGCTGCGTCACAAAAGTCACGCAACAATGGAGCAAAAGAGCCGCAAGGGGCTTCTAAATCAGCCCCTACAGACTCAAGTCCAGTCCTTCCTTTGTACACATGGCGATAAGAAGAAATAGTGGTGGTGGATTAATAGTTTGAGTATTTTAATGACTGGTTAATGTAGTAGGAAACTTTAGTGTTGTCGCTGATCTTCAATCACGATGGACTTTGGCTGTCACTTTGCGTGCTGCGGACTGCTGCCTGCCAATCCTAGGCAAACCTTTTTAGTACTTTGTTTAGTGAGTTACATAGGGTAGTTTCCAATTCGACGGTCTGCAAATCAAGCAATACTAAAGTAATAACGTAGTCGACCACATGAGATTGGTCAATAATATATCCCGTGGAGTCGTTCCCTATTTGCTATTTCACAAAAATATTTTGTTAGTTCTTTTGAAATGTTTGATTTGGTTGAGAAATATCATCCATGTTTTCTGTTTTTCTTTCTTTCATGTTGTACATCAGCTTCCCCCAGGGGCAAGAGGAGGACACAGGAGGAGGAGGAGGAGGGTGCTGTTGACGATGCAGGCCAGGACCGGGCAGGCGAGGGCTCCTTTGCTGGCCCCAGTAAGTTTTAATTTTAATATAGAGTACTTATTTTTTCCTAGCGTTCCTCATTCGATTTTTTTCTAAATCGTCTTTGATCTTCTTGTAGACAGGATCTAAATTCTTATCCTGCCTCGACTATGACTCCGTGTGGTATTACTAGATTATTCTTATTAGTCTGTCTGTGTAGCTAACTAAGATTGCACATTTGGCATTTCCATTGGACTCCCATTCTAGTCAGCAATAGCACTATGCACTGAGTGCATTCCTCTGGGATTGTCCATAATGTCTTTTCAAGTATTCTAAATGTTTATGCTTTGACCATTGCCAACAATAAAAAGGTGAATGACCACCAAGAAAGAATAAGATACTACTTTACTTTTGGTTTGGATAGGAGGACAATCCATTCTACTATTGTTGCAGGGACAAATCTGCACAAACAGAACTATGGACACTAAATAATGCATTGCTTAGCTTATCAATTATAATAGGTGCTGTTAGACTTTCCACATACCTCAGTGATAACAGACTTTGTAGTTGAACCCCCAATCTCCTTACTGACTAGATAGTGTGGCAGAGTCATTTAGCTCCCAAAGTCACCGATGGCAGAGGCACGGACTCATGCTTGCAAAAATTCAAAAACCTTTAGCTCATCAACTCTAGTCTGGAGGACCAAAAACCACAGAGTCCATTTAAGTTTAAAAGCTTTATTAAAAGTAAACACATTTATTAAAATCAAGTTTGTCATAAAAGTGAACGTGTAACTGAAAATGGAAAAGTGCTTAGTGCTGACGATTAATTGGACACATTTCTTGTGGTCGAGCCGAGCTCTCACCTGGTTTGAACTTGATCCTGCTCGTGTTCTTAGAAGTCAAGCTTCTGTCTGTTAGGAGAAAAAGCGTTGCGTGTTAAAAAGTAAAAAGCAAACATTCATCAGTTGTGCCAAAAAGTGCAGCAAGACAACAGCCTTCCCTGGAAAAAGGGACATTTTTACTTTAGAGTACACAGTCATAAATTATTAAATTGTATACTGTTTTTTCCACATTTCTTTCTTCCTCCTAGACCAAATATTATATAGTAGTGAGTGGTGTATTCTAACATTATTAAATGTACTTTGTAGGTGGAACATCTGGAGACGGGGCCAGCGCGGAGGTGGTGGTGGCATTGGACGAGGAGGACAACTCTGGGGAGGAGGCGGTGCAAGTGCCGGACAAGGTCATGCCTGTGAGGGTTCACACGGTGGTGGCGGGCAGAGGTAAGCTATACATTCCTTAGTCATTGAGATTGAAGACTGCAGAGTGTGCTTTCTGCACGGGTGTATTATAAATAAACCAGGTAGTAGCCTCCTCTAAATGTACTTCGACTTAGCTGTGAAGTTTTTGGAGAAAAGAATCCCAATCAGATCTGAGGTGAACTTGATGGATGGGATGAACGAAAAGCGAAAGAAGGGTGTAAGTAAGTGTGGAAGGACGAGAAATGTAATGATGACTGGCAAAGAAGAATGATATGTGTTTGCTTGGTCCCCGAGGTGGCTGGGAAGGAAAGAATATGGTATGGTGCATGGCTGGGTGAATGATGAAGCAAGGATGGGTGGAAGGAGAACAGCCTGGGTGGGTGAAACAGAAACTGTATATGTGCATATACTTTGAATGTATGGATGCCTGGATCATTCATGGTACTATCTGACTCTTAGATAGCATATGTGTATCTAGAGAGAGTAGACGGTCACTGGATGAACTAAGTGTTACTTTGAAGAGCATGTAACACCGCACCCGCCTGTCCGTTCCAGTGTAGGAAAGGCAAGGAAAAGAAGTTGTAACGTTGTCCAAATACTACCATGAATAGTAGCAGTAGTTTGTATTGCAACTGCAAGCACAGCATATATCCGGTTATTACGGTGGACACTCCCTACCTCTCTTAATAACTTTAGTTTAGTAGTAGTACGTCATTCATGTGTGGGGGTATCACTGTTCACTCAATAATAAGCAAAGCACCTAAAGTCATCCCATATGTCATCAAATACATCCCATGTGAAGTGATAGATAATCAGATAATTTAGCTTCTTCATTTTCCTTTTCTAATACTCATTTGCACTGTAGGGTGAAAGCTAAATTAATTAAGCAGTAGCCCTTTTAACAGAGTATTCTCAGTGCCACCCGTGATAGAAAAGTAAGAGCTTCACCACCTGCATGTACTGGACCGGTACAGTAACGCAAGTCTGTCTCACTCACCATGGTGTGCGTCTGTTTTTCTCGGGTGCAAGTTCACTGCGCTGGCATTATGCCGGCTTGCATAAGATAACATACCAATTTTCCTAAACGAGAGAGAAGAAGATGAATAAGAGTGGTGTACTGTCATAGTCGACTGTAATGGAAGTCCATAGTGCTCGTAGAATTTGTTCCTTAAACTCCCACTAATGTTAGAGCAAGGATGAAGAAGTCGGAGGTTACATAGATACTGTCCTCAATAGTTATGTACTGTGCTTTCAATTTGCTACATGTACTGTGACAACTTTCTGCTCAATCATTTTGTGTTAATCTTAAGGAGCATTGGTTGCAGACTATGTCTTTCTTTTTTCATGTAGTTGCTCCTTCCAAATCCAAGACACCATCAAGGAGGAAGGAGCTGGCTCGAATGGCCCGGCAACGGAGGCTGGATGCCACTGTCGCTGAATATTGGCGGCTGGTGGCCCTGGAGGAGGAGGAGACGCAGTCTGGTACAACAACAACGTCCACTGGGACAGCTGCATCCACCTCCTTGCGGGCTGCCAGCCAGCGCAGTGCTACAGCGGTACGGAGCCGGGCTACCAAAGCCAAACGCCACCGCCGAGCAGCAAAGAAAGCAGCTGCCCCTCACAGGATTTGCAAGGCACACCGGCGCCGCTTATCCCTCAGACTGTCCTACCTGGAGCAGGAGTTCCATAACTATAAGAACTTGGTGGAGGGCCTCCGCTTCGAACTTGCCAACCTCCGCAAGGAGCATGATGCCCTGGCTGCTAAATCCAACAGCACCCTGCCATAGTGTCCCTTGCCCTTTTTTTTAGAGACTTTTGGGGGGTGGGAATTGGGAGTTGGGTTTTTTGGGGACTTTTGAAGGACAATCGTTGGGGTTAGGGAGGGTCTTGCAGGAGATTATTTTGTTAGGGCTATAAAAATATACTTTTTGAAACTTTATCTGACCATACCTGTTTTTTACTGCTTTTGAGTCTGGTGGGTGGGGGTTTAACAGTAAGTTTGTTTTCCTGAATAGTCCTAGGACTTTAGTAGTACTACCGTCAATCCAATCTCTCGTCTCTCCTAATACTCCATTATACTACCTCCAACCAAACGCCTATCTTACCTGTAATTTCTGTTTGCAAGTAGGGCTAGGCCCAGGGCTGGCTTCACAGGAAACAGCGAATAAGGTTGGCAATCTTGGGCGGATAAAATTTCCTCATAGCGGTGTTACTAGTGGTGTGACACAGTGGCAGTTGCATGCCTATGAAAAAAAAGAAAATGAAATCTGGTTTGTCCTCCTGAGCAATACAACGGTACAATAGAGAATATAGCAGGTGACAGAAGTACACTAGAACAATGCCACATTGTAGCCTAACAAATGGTAAAGTATAACTAATTCGGTTGAAGTTCTTTGACATTAGCCATGGGTCTTTGTCAAGCAGAGTAAGAATATATCCTCGGATTTCTTCACCAGCCTGTTGCTATCACCTTATCCTGCCCAGCAAGTGTGTGGATTTATTGCTGTAATTTAGTCACACATCAATCAAAACCACACAGCCCGGGGGAAGAGGGTTAGGGTTTGAAAAATGGATGGGTACGGGGGTTTTTGGGAAAGGTTTTGGAAGACAAGAAAAAATAGCACAGCATGGACAAACAATTGTGAACATAAACAAATCTTTGGGTACAAACCTATCCATCAATCTTTGAAAGTGCATGCACTACTGCATGCATGTCAGTGAAAAGTAAGTAGTACTTTCGACAACTGTGGAAGAAAGAATGCGACAGTACAGGGCGTGTATGGAATTATTGATAACAACATTCAACATAAGGTCTCTGTTGCCAGATACCTGAGAGCCTTGCTGGTCACTATAAATCCATTCACAACACTCAATGGGGTTGGTCTGGAAGGTATAGTAGATAGAAAAGGAGAAATTGCTCTTTTTCTAGGTGTCCCCTCACTCACCAGGGTTGCCCCTTGGTGACATGCTTCATCATTGGGGCCATCCCAGTCCTCTACGGGCTGGGGCGTGCTGTGACTTGCGAATTATGTAGGAGCACTTACAAATGACTATGTGTGGTGCAGATGTGATAGTAGAGCGGACTAAGTGATGTGTTAAGGGATCAATTTAGAAGCAGAGAGAGATCCAAGAAATACAGTCAGAGAAAAAGACAAAGGATACTGTATCTGTATGTTGTTGTAGTTGTCCTGTTGAATTTGGTAAGTAAGTTGCATGCAGAAAAAAACTCCTCTCATTAGCGGCACTCCTCCACTGCAGCTGACGCTTCGTCCATCAATGTTGGTGACCAGAAGACACCCTGTCCACTGCCTGCCTGATGCTGAATTGTGGCTCGCTAATGTGAAGCCTGACTCCATCCTTTTTTCCCCATTGCACAGACTGAAACCCGGCCTGTAATTATTCAACGAAAAACAGGAAGTGATATAATATTACAACACCACTGATAAATAAATATAAGGTATGTAGGCTGTGGAGTGAAAAAAGTCACACTTTGATTTTCCTAGTAGACAGTACAATATTTTTGAAAGTGCGTACTCTGTCTGAGTCACCTTTTCAAGGATAAATAAGTATGGGCAAATTAATGTAGCAGATCTTTCCCCTCAAGCTAGGTGTCCTGTAAACTGTGTTTTTGAACAAAATTAGATCTTCCCAGCAGTGCTCCCACCCAGACCCTTACTGAAGCCAGTCGCAAAAATGTAGAAGACCCCCAATCAAATCTCAAAAAACGAGGCCTAGCAGAAAACTGGTGACAAAACGTACTTTGAAAGTCAAAGTAGGCCCAAGTACCCCGTTACCCACCGTGGATTGCATTCAAACCACTTGCAAGCAACCAAGCAAAAGTATCCATAGCCAGCATCGCTCCAAGACTCGAAAACCCCCCCACCCAAACACATGCAATAGAAATACTGCTAACCCTAACAAACCCTAAGTTAAGAATAGTGGCAAAGGCTTTCTTTAACTATGCCGAATCCCCCCTTTCCCACCATGGATTTTCTTCAAATGACTTGCAACTAAAATTACACATTCTCACAAGTGCTCTAACACCCCAGAACTCAGTTGCAAAAATCTAGAACACCCCGAAACACATGCAATCCTGCTGCTAGGGCTAACCCTAACGAACCCTAAGTTACAAAAAGTGCCAAAAGGCTTTTCCGCGAGGATTTTGTCCCAACCACTTCTACCCGGTATTAGACCTTCCCAGGAATGCCCCAAGACCCGCCAACCCACCCGCCAAGAAGCATAACACCCCCAAACAGGCAAAAAGCAAAATCTCATACTTGCAATATTTCTCGGCCTTCGATCCAAACGCGCTGCGTAGCTAGGCCATAGGTCCGGTTTAACACCACGGATTTCCTGAAAAGCAAATGCAATCAAGATTAGAGTGTCCCAGCAGTGCTCCCAGACCCCGAAACTCACCCACAAACACCAGGAAGCCCCCCAAACAGGCCCCCGAAAACGCTACATTGAGCAAAATGTCAGAAATAGCAACAAAAAAAATCGGCGTGGATTTTGTCCAAACCACTTTTATCCGGTATTAGAGCTTCCCAGCAATGGCCCCAGAGCCGTCAACCCAGGAGAAAACGAGTAGAAGACCCCCAAACAGCCAAAGAGCAAAAGTACAAAAATGGGGACTTAGTCATTTTTTTCCAAATTTCCCAAATCACTCCGCACGCGCTCTGCAGCTAGGCCCTAACTCCCCTTTGCCACCATGGATTTGCTTCAAACCTCTTGCAAAGTAAAGTATCTATATCCAGCAGTGCGCCCATACCCCGAAACCCACCCACAAACACCAGGAAGCCCCCCAAACAGGCCCCCGAAAACGCTACATTGAGCAAAATGTCAGAAATAGCAACAAAAAAAATCGGCATGGATTTTGTCCAAACCACTTCTACTCGGTATTACACCTTCCCAGGAATGCCCCAAGACCCGCCAACCCACCCGCCAAAAAGCATAACACCCCCAAACAGGCCAAAAGCAACATCTCCTACTTACAATATTTCTCTGCCTTCGGTCCAAACGCGCTGCGTAGCTAGGCCATAGGTCCGGTTTGCCACCACGGATTTCCTGAAAAGCAAATGCAATCAAGATTAGAGTGTACCAGCAGTGCTCCCAGACCCCGAAACTCACCCACAAACACCAGGAAGCCCCCCAAACAGGCCCCCGAAAACGCTACATTGAGCAAAATGTCAGAAATAGCAAAAAAAACAATCGGCGTGGATTTTGTCCCAACCACTTCTACCCGGTATTAGACCTTCCCAGGAATGCCCCAAGACCCGCCAACCCACCCGCCAAAAAGCATAGCACCCCCAAACAGGCCAAAAGCAACATCTCCTACTTACAATATTTCTCGGCCTTCGGTCCAAACGCGCTGCGTAGCTAGGCCATAAGTCGGGGTTGCCACCACGGATTTCCTGAAAAGCAAATGCAATCAAGATTAGAGTGTCCCAGAAGTGCTGACAGATCCCGAAACTCACCCACAAACAGACGTAACCCCCCTAAGAGCACCTCAAAGGCAAGCAAGTCAGCAAAAACACTAAAAGATTTGCGCCTCGGATTTGGTCCAAACCACTTTTATCCGGTATTAGAGCTTCCCAACAATGGTCCCAGAGCCGTCAACTCACCTGCAAAGAGGTAGAACAACACCCCCACAAGTGCTGAATCTTTCTTCATTGGGCGTAAACCAGCCCTCTGCTTTGATGGAAATAGGAGTCTGGAGGAGGAGGATAGAGGAGCATGTTCTTCTGAACTTGTGAACCTGAGGAATGCAGACTGCGGCACCTTCAAATCAATTAGCAAACCAGTGAAGACAGTTCTGCTGATGGGCTTGTTTTTGTGATTATCTGATTAAAGTTTGAAATATATTAACTGTGCACAACAAAGAAAGACAGACACACAGGAATAAAAGTGAATAAGGATGAAAAAGAAAGTTATTGATTCGTTGTCTCATTTTCAGGGCTCGGTATCACGGTCCAGGAATAAGAATAAGGCTTCGTCATCATACTCTGCAAATTCAGGCAGGGTGAGCTCAGTGTCACCTGACAGAGTAGAAATTCCCTCATCTATGTTGCTGGCCACCTCGTCTTCATCCGGCGCGCTTTCTCGTACTCTGAAATCTGGTGGTATGAGGTGCTGATTCATCTTGATCATTGTTAACCTCTCCACATTTTTGGGCGAGAGGCGGCTCCGTTTGGAAGTTACAATGCCACCAGCAGCACTGAAAACAGGTTCAGAAGACACGCTTGTGAGTGGGCAAGACAAGTAGTTTAAAGCCAGGTTGGTGAGCTCTGGCCACAATTCTTTTTTCCCATGCCAATACGCCAATGGGTCAGCATTAACATAGACCTCTGTTGAGTCATTCAGATAGTCCTTCACCATCGACTCAAGGTCCTCATCCAAGGTTCCTCCACTTTGCTTAGCTGTTTCTGTGCCTCTTCCCTTTTGAGAACCATACCCAAGCCGAGCTAGCCAATCCTCTTCAGCTTCCAATGTTTCTGTTGTGTCTGGTGCAGATGATCCGGTTGCCGGTGTCTTTAACGGCTGAGAGGTCATTTGTGCCACAGCCACAGGTGCAGAAGTGGATTGTTTTGACTGGGGATGGCCTGCTGATGTACTGCCATTTCCTTCAATTTTCTGCCGTTCTCTTTCAAACCTCTTGGCTGACAAGGCTAGCCAACGTTTGTACTTTGGAACATGTTCATCATCAAAAGGAAAGAACGCTTGGCCTGCCAGCGCCTTTTTGTAGCGTGGATCCAGAATAGTAGCACAAATGTAATGCTCTTCTGAGTGGATCATTTTAAGACGTTCATCACCTTGTAGGAGCTCTAATAATTTCTCAGCCAGAACAAAAGAGTCTTGGTTTTTTACATCTTTTTCAAACACAGAACACACCTCCTTCAGTTGGTGCTCCAGCATGTACAACAATGGGATAGCTTTTCCCAAATTACAGTCCTCCTTGCTGACTGCACGTGTGAAGAACTCAAAAGGACGAAGCATGCGTGTCAGGCTTTGAACTATGTTCCATTGCGCCACACCCATCCTCAGGTCCTCCTGAGCTGTACCCTCTGTTAAGAAATATTGATCGAGTACCGTATGCTGCTCATACAGACGCTCAAGCATGTAGAAGGTTGAGTTCCAACGTGTTACCACCTCCTGGATGAGTGCTTTCACTGGCATTTGACGTTGAAATAGCAGGCTCCTCAGCTGCTTCCGGGCCTTAAAAGAATGGCTGAAATGGTTGCACATTTTTCGGCAGGTGTCCAATACTCTGTACGCTGCACTGCCTTTATTACCCAAGAATTTTTGGACAACCAGGTTTATACAGTGCGCCAAACACGGCACTCTGAAATAGTCACCCAGCCTCATGGCCTTAACTATATTGGCGCCATTGTCCGTGGAAACATAACCAACCTGGCGTTTTTTGGGGGACAGCCACTTAAGGACCTTTGTGTTAAAGACATCCAAAATGTTTTCTGCTGTGTGACGTTTCTCCAAACCAAACATGGCTAGTGTTGCATGTTTCCGAGCAGCTTTAAAAACAATGTCCGCGTCAACACCTGCGTTTAGCTTTGCTTTAGCCCCTGAAAAAGAGACCCAGTGTGCAGTGATGCACATGTAATCAGCGCCTGCGCCACTGGTCCACATGTCTGTTGTCAGATGTATAGTGTGAACAGCACTCTTCTGCAAAGCTGCCCCAATCACCTTCAGAACATCTTCATGTAGTGCTGGAACCGCAACTCGGACAAAGTAGAACCGGCTAGGAACCTTCCATTCAGGGCAGAGCGCTGCCACTAATTCTAGAAAACCAACCCCTTCTACAAAAGAAAAAGGAAGAAGGTCCAGAGCTAGCATTTTAGCCAGCTTAGTGTTATACAGACGGGTCAGTGGGTGGTTGCATTCATATTGCGCTTCTGTAAACAACATCTTTTTAATGTTGCCCTGGACCAAGGATTTACGGGATGATGATGATATCTTCGACCCAGTTACGCTCGCTGATGAACTTTTCCGCATTGATGTCTCACTCTCTCCCACACTCTTAGTGTGGCTCACATGGGGTGTGCTGCTGACAGGGGTACTGGGTGTAAGTGAAGTGTTTGAGTCGTCTTCTTCCTCCTCGTCATCATCAGATGAAAAATCAACGTTTTCATTACGTGCAATTCGGGCTTCCTTGACCGCCTCTAGGTGCGCAAACCATTGGACAGGGTGCGCTCTCCTAAGATGACCTCTCTGGCCACCGGTACCATAGTTGGTACCAAATTTTCCACGACTAACTCGAAGCTTACACATGCTAAAAATGGCTACGTTTTCCATTCTTGGGCAAACACTAAAGAAGTCCCAAACTGGAGACTTGAAATGTCTTTGGGGGCCGGAGGAGGCGGCGATACTGGTGGTGGTGGTCCTGCTGCTAATGCCAGATGAAGTGGAGGATGTGGATTGCCGAACTTCAGTACGTTTTGCACTTTCACCACCACTAATTGAGGTCGAGGTGGATGGAAGTCCCTTCTTGCGAGGAAGAAATATGGAAGCGGTAGGTGTTGGTGTACTAGTTAACTCCAAATCCAATGATTGTTGTGTTTCCATTGACTCCTCGTCGACATCATCATCACGCTCAGCAGCTTCTCGGGATAGGGTCAAAATGTCTCTTTGCTGCATGCCCGCTGGGGCTGCAGTGACCATTATGATGACTGGATCGTCGTCGTGAAGGGCTTCATCAGCAGCAGTATGCGTCACTTCTTGTTGAGCCTCATCACACTCCATAGCTATGAGTTTTTCGACGACCTTCCTTTTACGCTTAGGTATCTTTGTCAGATCATGGTGTGCCTCACTCTCAGGCTGCCGTGGTGGTACCCAATCGTCATCCAGATCATCAGTAGGAGGTTGGCTTGAAGAAGATGTAGACACCCCCCTTGATCTTTTCCTTGCTAAGGATGTGGAAGACAATGAATGATCATCAGGAGGAGTGGCTTCCTCAAATGATACCTCGGTCTGATTGTCAATTTCCTGATGTGCTCCTACTTCGGGAGGAACAACTATTGTGGGCACTTGTGACCCTCCATACACCTCTGCTTGCGCATCTCCTTGCGCTGCCTCTCCTTCCACATGTACTTGGGCTTGTACTACTTGCACATGTTGTTGTTGCGGCTGTGGTTGTTCAACACTTGTCAGATGAGTTACAACAACCTGTGTTGATTCAGGGACATTGCTGCTACTTTCTTGCGATGAGCCAACATCACTGGTCGATGGTGATTGGAGAAGTACACTGACTGCCTCTGAAGCACTCAAGGGCTTTGACTTAAGTTGGCGTGGTGGTGGAGGCACTGAACCCAATGGAGCGGGGGTGCTGCTCCCAGCTTGGTCCCCAGCAGATCCTGCTGCTGCAGGCGTAATTTGTTTTTTGCTCCCAAAAAACGTGGCGGTTGGCACACCAGCCTCCTTGGTAACTTGCTTCTTCTGCTCCTTACTAGCAACTTTCTTGCTAGAGGAGCTACGGAGACCTTTTTTTGGGGCCATCTTCTTCAGAGCAGGTCAGACAGCAGGCCGCAGTTGCACGAATTGTAGAGTTGTCTGAGGCCAGACGTGACGTCGCGTGACGTTATGCTGCACACACACACCGCTGCAGGACTTCTTCCTGGCACTGGTGGTTCTCTTGAGTCTTGTGCACCTAAAAACAATGGAAGACAGAGGAACATCAGTTCAGGTATACACCCCAAAAAAATCGAAAAAAAACCCAGAAAAATCAGCACAATCCCATTCCATCTATGCCCTCCATGATGTTTAGGTTCAAGACACCCCACAGAAAGACTAGGCCCATACTAGACTCAAATACCCCTGGTGAAAAGGCCACAAGTACAGCCCCCAAAAACGAAAATCACTGAAAAATCAGCACAATCCCATTCCATCCATGCCCTCCATGATGTTTAAGTTCAAGACACCCCACAGAAAGACTAGGCCCATGCAAGACTCAATACCCCTGGTGAAAAGGCCACAAGTACAGCCCCAAAAAACGAAAATCACTGAAAAATCAGCACAATCCCATTCCATCCATGCCCCCCATGATGTTTAAGTTCAAGACACCCCACAGAAAGACTAGGCCCATGCTAGACTCAATACCCCTGGTGAAAAGGCCACAAGTACAGCCGCCGAAAACGAAAATCAATGAAAAATCAGCACAATCCCATTCCATCCATGCCCTCCATGATGTTTAAATTCAAGACACCCCACAGAAAGACTAGGCCCATGCAAGACTCACTACCCCTGGGCATAAAGGTTGAAAAGTAGGCAAAATGGTTGCAGGCCTAACAACAATGCCTGCATTCAAAATGGCCACTTGCCTCCCAGCACATGGCCAGGTCCTGTAGCAGCACTCAAAATGGCCCCCAGCCACATGGCCTGTCCCTCCCCATGAACACCCCCAAAAATCGAAAAACACTGCAAAATCAGCACAATCCCATTCCATCCATGATGTTTAAGTTCAAGACACCCCACAGAAAGACTAGGCCCATGCTAGACTCAAATACCCCTGGTGAAAAGGCCACAAGTACAGCCCCCAAAAACAAAAATCACTGAAAAATCTGCACAATCCCATTCTATCCATGCCCTCCATGATGTTTAAATTCAAGACACCCTACAGAAAGACTAGGCCCATGCAAGACTCACTACCCCTGGGCATAAAGGTTGAAAAGTAGGCAAAATGGTTGCAGGCCTAACAACAATGCCTGCATTCAAAATGGCCACTTGCCTCCCAGCACATGGCCAGGGCCTGTAGCAGCACTCAAAATGGCCCCCAGCCACATGGCCTGTCCCTCCCCATGAACACCCCCAAAAATCGAAAAACACTGAAAAATCAGCACAATCCCATTCCATCCATGCCATCCATGATGTTTAAGTTCAAGACACCCAACAAAAAGACTAGGCCCATGCTAGACTCAATACCCCTGGTGAAAAGGCCACAAGTACAGCCCCCAAAAACGAAAATCACTGAAAAATCAGCACAATCCCATTCCATCCATGCCCTCCATGATGTTTAAATTCAAGACAACCCACAGAAAGACTAGGCCCATGCAAGACTCACTACCCCTGGGCATAAAGGTTGAAAAGTAGGCAAAATGGTTGCAGGCCTAACAACAATGCCTACATTCAAAATGGCCACTTGCCTCCCTGCACATGGCCAGGGCCTGTAGCAGCACTCAAAATGGCCCCCAGCCACATGGCCTGTCCCTCCCCATGAACACCCCCAAAAATCGAAAATCACTGAAAAATCAGCACAATCCCATTCCATCCATGCCCTCCATGATGTTTAAGTTCAAGACACCCCACAAAAAGACTAGGCCATGCTAGACTCAATACCCCTGGTGAAAAGGCCACAAGTACAGCCCAAAAAAAAGGAAAATAACTGAAAAATCAGCACAATCCCATTCCATCCATGCCCTCCATGATGTTTAAGTTCAAGACACCCCACAAGAAGACTAGGCCCATGCTAGACTCAATACCCCTGGTGAAAAGGCCACAAGTACAGCCCCAAAAAACGAAAATAACTGAAAAATCAGCACAATCCCATTCCATCCATGCCCTCCATGATCTTTAAGTTCAAGACACCCCACAGAAAGACTAGGCCCATGCTAGACTCAAATACCCCTGGTGAAAAGGCCACAAGTACAGCCCCCAAAAACGAAAATCACTGAAAAATCTGCACAATCCCATTCTATCCATGCCCTCCATGATGTTTAAATTCAAGACACCCTACAGAAAGACTAGGCCCATGCAAGACTCACTACCCCTGGGCATAAAGGTTGAAAAGTAGGCAAAATGGTTGCAGGCCTAACAACAATGCCTGCATTCAAAATGGCCACTTGCCTCCCTGCACATGGCCAGGGCCTGTAGCAGCACTCAAAATGGCCCCCAGCCACATGGCCTGTCCCTCCCCATGAACACCCCCAAAAATCGAAAATCACTGAAAAATCAGCACAATCCCATTCCATCCATGCCCTCCATGATGTTTAAGTTCAAGACACCCCACAAAAAGACTAGGCCATGCTAGACTCAATACCCCTGGTGAAAAGGCCACAAGTACAGCCCCAAAAAACGAAAATAACTGAAAAATCAGCACAATCCCATTCCATCCATGCCCTCCATGATCTTTAAGTTCAAGACACCCCACAGAAAGACTAGGCCCATGCTAGACTCAAATACCCCTGGTGAAAAGGCCACAAGTACAGCCCCAAAAAACGAAAATCACTGAAAAATCAGCACAATCCCAATCCATCCATGCTCTCCATGATGTTTAAGTTCAATACACCCCACAGAAAGACTCAGTCCACCCACCACTGAGTACCCCTGGGCAAAAGGCCCCAAAACAGCCCAAAAATCGAAAATTCCAAAATTGTAGTTGCAGCAACTGTAATGCCCCAAACAAACTTACTTGTACAATTTCTAATCCAACAGTGATCCAAAGAAAGTCAAAAAGGCCTCAAATCCAAATATCCAGCAGCATCCACAAAAAGTAATCCTTCCAGCTCCAGATCCAAATGAAAAGTGACCAGGAGATGGACAAAGCACTGGGAGGAGCCTGCTGGACAGGAACAGGAAGTTGAAGACTGTGGGGCACTTCCTTCCTCCCACCCCCCTACCCCCTCCCCAAAATGGACTCCTCGCTAAAAAAGTGCAGGCAAATGTCAACCTAAGGAGTTATTCAGATAAAAATCATCATTTCAAGAAGGTTTATGCTGCTTGCTGGTGGATTTCTTGTGCAGAATTGCAAATTTCATATTTTCGCTTGTGCAAGATTGTTGCTGCTCGCCGCATCTCAAAGCTCGCAATTGCGAAGTACCGCGAGACGTGATCTCGCCGTACTCGCGTTGACAAACGCTCGCTGCAAAAGTTGGCAAGCCGCGATTACGTAATCGCGCTTGCCAAATTCCCGCGGGATCCCACAGCAAGATCCAAAATGGCGCAGCACTCGCAAAATATCGAGAAAAATAACTCGGCAAACGATGATAAATGCCGCGCGCCGCAAAATATTATCACCAAGAAAAAAAAATCCGCTGCGTGCGAATTTGCGGATTTTGCGGGAAATTCGCAAATCTCGCGGATTGCGAATTTACCAAAAATCCGCAAAATCCGCGAGCGTAACGGATTTTCCGCCCATACTTACTTTCAATACTATCAGTGTCTGACATCTTTCTTGGGTGAAAACTCCATGTACATATATAAATACTTACAATGATAGATAGAGGGCAGTAGTGCAGAAACAGTATCCGTCATACTCTCCTCCTCTCAGCAGTGTGTAAAAAAGTTGACAGACACTTTTATAACTTTATAAAGGGTTTGCAAGCCAAATTGAGGTTGTGTAAAGTCATTACACTGAGAATGTCGTTTTCAGATGGTCATAGTTTTCTCCATTTCCTGCCATATGTAACAGGGGCATAGGCACATGTGGCAAACTATTTTTATCAAGAGATGTGTGAGGATGGTATGACTCTTGTCATATAGGTCTGGGGTTTTCTGTCCCAGACAAATTTGACTTTTTGACTTTTTGACTTTGGCATCTGCATGGCATTCTTTATAATTACTCATGTTTGAATGCACACAAGCCTAATCAGCCTGTCTTTCTGTGGGGTTTAGCAATTTAGAAATGTATGGAATTGGTAAGTGTTACTGACCTTAGGCGCAAATAATGCCAACAATCCCTATGAAAGTTACCCTAACTAAAACATTCCATTGACTCTAATGTGTGGATTCTTAGTTAAATTCATTAAACACCTATGCTGCCTGATACCACACACTCAGGAAACGAAGGCAAGCACTTGTGTGGATCAACCCTTAGTAGAGATTTCTTCCTCCATGAAAAAGATTGAAGGTGATTTTAATGTTCTGGAAAACGATTATGGAAAATCTAACATATGGTATGCTCAATGTGTTGTATCCACTAGTCAGTCAGAGTCAGTGAGGTCTGGCACTCAGCAATATAATCATTAGGATCTGTAGGTATTAACGATATATGCCTTCAACCCGAAGATAGAAACCATAAACCACCATTTTGCTTTCATTGCTTTCCAAATTTCCCAAATACACTGCATCATGCTTATTACCTTAACCACTTGGCTGCTAAGGCATTATTCTGCTTCTCATATAATTTCCATTGAAATCAATGGAAAGTCCATGACGAGTTACCCTTGTCATTAGCGGCGAAGAGGTTAAGGCACCCATACCTATAGGAAATGCATATATGTCTGATACCACCTCACTTTGGAGAAACAGAAAAATATGAATGATGCAGGGATAGTTCCTACTTGAGGGAGTCTGAAGGGAATTACTATTTTTTTAAAAAGCTTACTAAAAATATAAAAAGTGTCATGTTTGAAATCAGGCAAAGCTCGCATTGATAGATTACTTTTGTTAAACGGAATTGGAAATATATAGGGCCACATGTAAAAATATTTGCAATAGTGATTACAGCAAATCACAATTAGGTAATCTCTATTCCAAATATATAAAACGCCAAGAATTTCATTTAGCGAATCCTAGAGGATCGCAAACTGACCTACCACATTAATATTAATAAGGTAGGTCGCAATTTGCAACTCCCTATGAATCGCTAAACTCACGGGGGAGGTGGCCTGTTGGGTTCGGCAGACCACCATGTCCATGATTGCGTTTCAATAAATCAATCTTAAAGGGAAACAGGATGCTTTTAAAAAAGAAAAAATGAAAAGTTTTCTTTTCAATTTTTAAGAGCAGGCAGTGGTCCGTGGAAGCCCTGCCTGCTCTCAAAAAACATTTTCGCCATCATTCCCAAAGGGGAAGGGATCCCTTCTCATTTGCAAATGTTTTGTGATTTTATTCACTGTAACAAAACATTCATACATATTGTTATGATTTGGTATCTGGAAGGGACACCCTACACACGCCCCTTCCAAGTAAAGAATAGGTTACGAGTCGCAAAACAGGGTTTGATACATGGGAAAAGCATTTTTTGTGTTCGCAAACTGGCTGCTTCTGTGAATCGGCATGTTTGCGAACATAAAATTGCTTGATACATGCCCATAGTTTTTATTTTTAAACAAAGAGAATCCACTCTTTCAAAGGCGGGTATATTCTCCAGTGGTGGGGAACACCCTAGTTGTTTTGATACCCCTCACACACCAACAGGCCCCTTGGTGTCATGCTTCATCCTCGGGGTCCTCGCACCCCTCTCTGGAGTGCGGCGTGCTGCAACCTACGACTACGTGGGAGCACTTACAAAGACTATGTGTGGTGTGAGTGAGGATTTTCTATGTGAGTGTGTGGTGCCTGCAATGTTGCACTTTGAAATGCGGGGCACCCCCCCCGGAATCAATGGGGGCCCGCAGTGGGCCCCCTCAGGGAGTATCTGCATGCCTTTCCGTGGTGGCATTGCCGCCACGGAAAGGCATTCCCCAAAGCCCATCCTAATATGGCTGGCGGTGTCTGATAGACGCAGCCACCATATTAGACCTTTTCCACCCTGGTCGCAAGGCGACCGAGGCGGAAAAGCAGCGGCCGGTCTTTCCATCCGCCGCGGACCCCCCAGCCATCCTAATGTGGCGGGGGGTCATATCTGTGCGGATGGCAGGCGAATTACCCCTGGCAGGCCGGCGGTGGCAACCCCAGCCTGGCGGGGGCAATCTGCCCGCCTGGCGGGGGCAATCCGCCCGCCATCCTAATGGGCCCCTAAGTTAGGAACACACAGCCAATAAGAACACAGCATGGACACTACAAGCAGTGATCACACTTTACCCATACCGGACATCTGGACACGTACCCACTGGCCCCACATTGTGTCTGTGCCAAGTTAAGGTCCACCTGAGCTTTTTATCAAAAGACCAGATTTATTGCCTTGTGACTAGGCTCCGATTTCTGTCTCCAAAGGAATTTCTAAATTTAGTGGACAGAGACTCCATCAGGGTAACGGAGTAATATTTAACCCTGGGTGGTGAACTCCGCTTCGCTCGCGGAGTGTGTGGAGTTTTTTCCACACTCGCGTTATGCGGAGCTCGCGGAGTTTTCTTTGCTCGCGTACGTCAACATCAAGTTGCCGACCGTGAGCGAGGAAAATCAACCTTCCGGCAAGATTTTTCCTCGTTCACGATCGCCAACATCAAGTGGCGAGCGCGAGCATGGAAAATCAACATCCCGTTGAGATTTCTCAACGCGGGGGTCAGGTTTTACATTACGAGTTGTCGCGTATGCTCGTGACAGCTCACGTTGAGAAACTGCCCGTTGAGAAAGCTTCCGCTCGAGTAAAAATCTACTTGAGCAGCAGAAAAGGAAAGCAGGGACCGCTTGCGCTATGCTTGGTGCCATTCGCAATGATTGCACAGTGCCGACAAGCGACCAGCACTGTGAATTTAACGATAACGGCATTTTTCTATTGTACTCTGCTGATTGCGGAGCCCCGCGTAGTGCAGCAGAGTTTGTTTTGCACTTCCGCAAACTCCGCCCAGAGTTAGTAATATCCTCTGTTGCCCAGTCCATCAAGATATAAATCAAGTCGTTACTCTCCTATTGATACCAGAGTCGTTGCATATCATTAAAAACATATCCTTGGTTAGTCCTTGAACATGGATCTGACTCTTTTTCTTAAATTTCCAAAAGTCAACGAATTGTTTTTGTTAGATCAGTGTTGCAAGTACTTTAGAGTACACTGGTAATCATTTTGTTAACTGCAAAAATGTCCCGTTTAGTTTGATGGCCTGTCCTCTTAAATAATTCTGTACTTAGGCAAATAGTTTCAGTGCTCCGAGCCCTATCTTAAAGCTTTGGCCTACCTGGCCTTGCATATATATATATATATATTTAGCAACCACCTCCACAGAAAATTAGATGTTGAGAAAACTGAAATAAATAATACTTTGTTCTGCTACTTGGGAAGTCCTTAAAGAATCAACTATTCACTCTAAAAGCATTCTATCCTTGGGGCTTGATTACGAGTCTGGTGATCTGAGGACCGCCAGACTCGTGGTAGCGTGGTGGTGGTGTTTTCAGCCTACGCCACACCGGCGTACCGACCACCCCATTATGAGTTTGCCAGTCAGACTGGCCTGAGACTGCCAGGGAACCGTCTTTTTTTGGGTTGGGGGAGAGGAAACAAAGTGGGCCCTACTTGGCCCCCCTGTGCCACATCCGAATGTGGATGCACACAGGGGAACATAACATGTACCCCTCGGTATGCATTGGTTCCTGCACGGCTTGGACCTTCAAATCCATGTTGTACAGGAACCTTGTAGTGAGGTCCTATTGCCATTACGGTGCCTTTTTCACTGAAGCCTTTAAAAGTGGAACCACTATGGGACCGCCACATCACCCACCTGCCGGACTACCGAAAACGTGTACGCTGGCGGGCAGGAGGTGGCAGCCTTCGGTGGAGTGGTGACGCAGACCAATCTGCTAAAAAGTCGTATTTAGACTTTAAGGGCGTGTTCCTTGGCATGGTCTGTATTTATATTGAACCACTCCCAAGACTGCAGACACTGAAAGATTCTAACCAATGTAGGCTAGATGGCAGGTGAATCTTTTTGGGGGTTCAACAACCACTATGGCACCACCACTGGAGACAAAATTACATGGTACAAGAATTCTCTATCATCAAGGGTATCAAAGGGGTATGTTGAGAAGCAGATGAAACCAGATAACACAAATAAAGGTTCTCTCAAAATGAAGTCACACTTCACACAATACCATATAATACGGTTCTGTCTACACTTTACACATAATGCCACATGCTAGTATTACATTATGGATTGTGCAAACTACATTCTCTGGGATTACACACAATGATATTACTATACTTTTAACATTATGCGCATCATTTTCTTAGTTACTGTGTTGTGTAATTTATGACTTTGACATCACTCTACAAGGGATGCTTTCCCACCCAGGGCGTACAATGCACCAGCGATGAATGTGAAAGACAAAATTATTGTATCCCTGCAAAACACTACACAATGAATAATTCATATCAAAGTATTGCTTTTGGCTTACTAACAATCCCATAAAGGGATCAGATCATCATGAAAACAGCAAAAAACCCTATTTCATTATTCATGGTAAAACACATTGTACTATGAAGAATGAATACTTTAATATTCAATGTATTTATTACAACAAGAAAAATCTATTTCTCAACACATTTTAAACAACCACACTGAATAATATAAAAGCAGCAATGTTGGAACTGGGGTCACCAGCTCCCCGAGGGTAGCATGGCACGAGCGGGTAGGCATCCGAAAGCTTATGTGTAAAGTGATCATGCAGCACACACTCACACTGAGACAGAAACCTGGGCACGCAATAAATGACTCCACTCCAGAGCTTGTATAAAAACAAGTGATTTTTATTAAGATAAATAGTTAGATTGATAGATAGAGCAGGATCAGGGAAATCATAAATTCACTTAGAATACATGTGTCTCAAAACTTGCAATCAATAATGGATGAATAGATATTAAATAATCAATAAATATTAAATATTGGATCAATAAATATTAGTTAGATAAATAGTAAATATTCAATAAAAATCAGATGTTAGATAAATACATTTTCAGAAAACCACAGGCCTATCCTTCGCCTTGCTTCTTGACAGCACCTGCAAAAATACATTAAAGAAACAACCAAATGACATTGCATTTGTTCCTGCGGGTATTTCACCCATGTTTCACCAACCATAAATAGGTAAATAAATAACTGTAGGTTTCAGTAAATATATGCAGCACTAAAGAGGCAAAACATTTCATTAAAAATAAATATCCCCTTGTGTAGGTTTAACCATCTCCTTATTTAGGAATAAAACACCTCACTGGGGAAAACCAGCATTTTAGCAAACCAGCCTGAGTTTAGTGGACTTGGCTTATGCATGTAAAACCTTTTAGTAAATGTAAACATTTCTTTAAAGCAAGGAGCACCTCACTCCATAACTGTGGGCATGTGCTCCACCTTTCAACCAACATGAATAAAAGTTTCATTAGTCAGCAGACACAGTTCATTATGCAGCTGTTGGCGTTTCCACCTCCCAGGTGGGAATCAACATTCTAATACCTACATTAAGCAGGCATAACCCTTTCAGCATCCAAGAATAACCCTGTAAATAAGTAGAGGTTATAACACTGGGGCAGGGGTGTAATAAAACTTCTATAGTTCAGAATAATCCTGGTTCCAAGCAGGAATAACCATTTCAGTAGGAACTCACATTTATTTTCTTACACAGCCCCAGATATTCCCTGAAACACTAATAACAATGCAACCAAGCCAAGGGAGCTTTTATTTAAGCAAGAATTCAGATTTGGCAATCTATTCAAGAAAATGTCGATAATACAGGTGTCACTATCTCTTTAAAATATTTCATTAGTACATTTCCTTATCCTTAATGAACTGGGATAACCATTTCATTAACGACCCGGCAACACCTCATTAGGCCAGACTGAATGGGCATTTTATTAATCGAGGGTAACCCTTTCCTTTAACCTTACCGACCCACTCATCAGGCCGGAGGACCCCTGTTGTCAGATAAGTTAGCGCCTAACCCTCTGGGCCGGCCTAAAGCATCTAATAGACACATTCCCCTAGTCAGGGGTCAACTTTAGGGCTCACCAGTCAATCCTCAGGGCTGTTGCCCAGTTCAGGTTCCTTGATGGCTAATTAGGGCCAACGGGGCCCAGCAACAATTTTCCCCAAGGAGGGGCAAACTCGGGGACTTCTCTGGCCTTCCGCCCACCTCCACGGGGATTACCTTTTCCTTCGGTTCCTCAGGGAGCCCTTGCGGAGATTTCCAGGGTGGGGGGAGGGCTCCGACTCTCCACGGTGCCCTCCGGCATTGTATCTTCTGGGTCCTGGGCCTCCCGAGCCTCACGGGGCCCAGGACCGCTCACGGGTGGTAGAGGGGATGCGCGCCCGCAGCCGCGCAGCCTGCGGGGGCGTGTAGGCCTCCCTCTCAGCCGGCAGACAGGCAGCAATGACGGGGGCGCGGCCGGTGACGCGGCCGGCGTCCCCCGCCACGTGACAGGGGTGATGAAGGCTTCAGGCCTCGCGCAGCCGTGAGAATTGTAGCAGCGGTCCTCTCCTCACACCGGGGGCTGCCGGGGAAACTCCTCACTCCATGGCCGGGCTGCGGCGGTGACCACGGCTCTCAGATGTGACGGCGGCCCTCTCCTGGCACCGAGGGCCACCCGGGCAATTTCAACACGTCGCTAGGCGCTACAGGTAAGCGCTTGGCAGCGCTCTTAGCGCTCGGTACAGGTCGCGCCTGAGGGGCACTTCTCGACGCTTTGGGGGCGACCCAATGGCAGGCATAAGGGCGCTGAATACTGACAGCGCCTGAGGGCAAAATATAGCGCTTCCGCAGATAGCAGGATGCCGGGGTCCAAAACTCCTCAGAGGGGCATTTACAGCAGCTCTGTCAGATTGCAGCGCTGGGCAGTCCCTACAATAGCGCTTGGGAGACATGTACAGCGCTCCTCAGGGGCAAGTACCTCACAGCAGGTGAGCTCTTCTCAGGGGCAACAGTTCACAGCGCTTTACAAGCAGCTTGACAGGACAGGCAGTCTCTGATACAGCGCTTCATCCAGATTGGATTTAAAATAAAGGCAGCTCACAGGACAAGCCACACAGCAGTGGCAGGTTAACACAGGGACCCCAGGTGGCGTCAGGGGGCACAGGGAGCGACACAGCGCCAATACCTGGTGGGTTCCTCAAGCGTCCTGTGGTGTTTTGGTTTCTTCTTGGCGTGATGTTTCTTGCGCCCTTAGGTTAGATGTTTAGTTTCTTGTTCCTTGAAGGGGGGGTTAAGTTGCTGGCTGTCAATAACATTCTCCTCAGCCAATCCCTTCAAGTGGTCCCTGGGGGTTCCCTTCAGCTGGGCTAGGTCAGGGGGGATTTACAGGAGTCCTCAATACTTGTAAGGCAGCACTCCAAGCCCTGACACTTCCAGTATCATTGTCCCTGGCTAGGCCCCTCTGCCTAAACTCCTGCGTAGGTTCCTCCCCCAGGTCTCCCCTCAGTCACTCTGACAGGAAAGTCTCCCTCCTTCCTTATATACTGCCAGTTGACAGTTGGTAGTGGCAGTTGGTGTCACCTCACCTCTTCCAGAAGGTTCCAGAGGCTTCCAGGAGGTTCCACCATTCTACCTGTGGGCAGGCTGGTAGGCTAAGTTGATACATTGTATGGAGGGTTCCAGCCAGGCCCTAGCCACTAGAATGCGCCCACTAAATCCCGCTGCAGCAGCAGTGATCAGTGGCAGCCATGTTAGGGGTATAAGTCACCTGCACCTTAACATCAGTGTTAGAACCGGCTGTCTCTAGTTGGCAGAGGTATACACTTCTGACAAATAGGGACACACCTTTTCTAGTCAGGGCAAGGGGATCACACCCTTCGATAACCCCTGCTCACCCCCTTGGTAGCTTGGAAGAGCAGACAGGCTTATCTCAGAGGCTGTGTGTTAAGCCTTTATGACCACATACAGTAATAAAGTGAATACACTACAAATGGACACGACACTGTAGTATTATAAAAATAAGTCTTTTTATATAAGGCTTAGCACAAGACCAAATAACGACAAAAATGTACACAATCTTAATAAATACTCTGGGAAGGGGAAAAAGGATAGTTCAAAGGTAGTTTCTTCTTTAGCACAAAAGTCTTTAGTATCAAGGCAAATCTTCTTCTTGGCAATACAGTTCTTAGCAACAGGGTAACCCACACGGGTGCTACACGACGTCGAGGCAAAGTTAATCCAAAGGTTCGGCGTCGACCGCGAGGGGCGCTACGTCGAGCCCGGAGTCACACGGACTCCCAACAACACAGTACCTTTGGAAAATGAAGCACGCGATGATCAGCGGCGTCGAGCAATCCGGCGTTGCGTCTTCGGTGTCGATCAGGCCTCAGCAGGCGTCGTCGTCGAAGATGCGGTTGCACAGAGTGAGCAGCGCTCACGGCGTCGAGAGGGCACACAGTTGATGCGATAAGCAGCGGTGCGGACACGAGGTCCCTTGGAGCTGGAGCCGTACTCCCACTCACTGGCGTTGCTGCTGGCGTCGGTCGGGCCCGGCGGCCGGTCGTCGAGGAAGCGGGACACTGGGGCCGTTACCCACTATGTCGAGCTGGATTCGGCGACGTCCGTCGGCGTCGAGGTTGCCGGCTCTTTCAGAGGTGCTGGATTCACAGGTTCCAGCAAATAGCACTTTAGCAGGTGAAGTCCTTTAGCCCTGTGACTTCAGCAGGAGACTGGCACTCTTCCAGTCCTTGGAGATTTTCTTAGCAAGCGTGAGAGTACACACACAGTTCCTCTCTCCTGGTTCCTTGGCAAAAATAAAGAAGCACTGCAGGATTCCCCCCAGCAAACAGCACACTGGCAGAAGGGGTAGGCAAGTCCTCAGATCAGCAGGCCTCTTGTCCTTGGTTACAGGGTTCCTTGTCAGAAGTGATCTAAATTCTTGGTTCAGGGGTCCTTCTCTTATACCCCTTTTCGGCTTTGATCCCTTTGTCCATGCAGGGGAATTTCCCAACACCCTGGGTCTGTTGTGGGTGGAGCCAGGCAGAAGCACCTGGCCTATTCACTGAGCCGGGCTGGGTCCTCAGACGCCCAGCAGGAGGTGGAGCCAGCATTGACACTGGCAGGAGCGGAGCTATCGGCCTCCTGGCAGGAGGTGGGGCTAGGATCGTCCATGGCAGGCACAGAGCCATCAGCCGCTTGGCAGGAGGTGGAGCCAGCATTGTATCAGGCAGGGCAGGCTATCAGCAACTACTCTCCCCCTACTCTCAACGCAAATGTCCCACTCATCCCACACTGACTCATCCAGACCTGTGGAGCCACCCAGCTCCTGTCACACACACGCAAGACCAGCAGAAACCAGATATGGTTAGACAAGAAAATAGACACTTTCTAAAAGTGCTATTTTCGAACCCAGAGTCCAAAAACCATCCACACCAACGGATGCGTAATTAAACCCCGAGTTCAGGGCTACCAAACTCGACATTGCACCATGCTCCCCGAGCCAACTAGGATCATAGTATTAATAATCCCGGCGGCCCATTCTAACTAATGGAGAGCAGGCTACCTCGCAATAGTGAAGAACGAAGATGGCTGTAATTCACTATTAGGACATGCCAACTTGGTCAGGCGTGTCCTACCATATACTTACAATGCACCCTGCCCGTGGGCCTACCATAGGGGTGACTAACATGAAGTCAAGGGCAGGTTGGAGGGGCTGGCAAGTAGGTATACTTGCGCAGCCTGCGTGACAGCACTAGGCTGCACGTGGGTCTCGCAATGACCGACCCGTAGACATTCTTTTACGAGGCCGCTCTTTGTGGGTGGCACAACAGGTGCTGCAAGCCCACGAGTGGCATTTGTATTTACAAGCCCCGGCACTCCTGGTGCACTAGACTAGGGACTGACAGTAAACCAAATAAGCCAAACATGGATACAATAGATACATCAATTTAACATAGGGAGCACTTGCGCTGTGGCACTGATCAGCAGTGACACCGCGCCCAAAGCATATACCAGCAAAACATCGAAAAACAGTGGAGGCAAACAGAAAAAATGGAGGAGAGACTCAAGCCAATGATGTCAGGTCTAACAATCAGTTTCACAGTACACAGGGCTTTCCTCACTACACAAGGCCTATACATTGTTGTTACCATGAGGGCATTCTGATTTAAAAGGGAAATGAAAGGCGAAAAATTTTGGGGAAAGGGCCAAGTCTCACAAGCAACAAGACATGTTATAACGAGATCAAGATGAACATTTCCAGCATTGCTAAAATGTTGTTTAAAATATTATCTAGAACCTAACACCTACACTATGAGAGCATGAAAGGCAGAGAAACCTTCAGTCTAGAGTTTCTAAGGGGGAAGAGACGCACTGCATATCTTGTTGACAGTAAAGGGTGTAGTTTATCATTGAAGCATTGTAGACAGTGTTCCCCATGAATGACAAACACCCACTACGATAGCAGTTGGTAGGTCTTTCTCTGGGACTTTGCTTTGTCAGCTTCCGGGGAGATGTAGGATACTTGAAGTGTGTAGTATGCTGGCAGCAGGTGACACCCTCTCTGAAAGAATCTCAGGTGACAATCACGGCAAAGGACCTCTCTCGACAAGTGGTCAGGAGACAATCTTTATTTCCCTAATGTTATCTGAGATTGGAATTTCTGACATAAATTTAGGATTGTCTGACATAGATTATGTGTATCAATGAATGAGTTTCAGACGTCTCCTTAGAAAATATAAAGTAAACGGATGTCAATTCAGAGCACATTATTTTTGTTTTATATATCTGTATGTGTTCACATTAAACAGTGACATAATGAGGAGAAGACATTTGACCAAGACGAATGCCACCTTAGATGTTGGATCTTTGTCACTAATCAAAGAACTTAATGACATCACAGATCCTAGAAAGATACGGTCTGAACCCAACTGCATTAAAAGGCAGACAACAATGATTCTGCAGAAATCAGGGAATTATGGTGGTGTCCGTTGTCTGAGCTAAGGAAGATGGTGGTCTCCATAAGCTAAGACTGAGTCCGGCCTACTAAGATGGAGTCATACATACGGACTTTACGCCAACTCTTCAGGGATTTACGTATGTCCTTTTGTGAAAGTGTATTAAAAACGTATGATGGCTCCACATTTTCCATTATTTCTTCAGGTTACAATGCATTATTTATGCAGGGTGTACATGAAGACACAGCCCTGAATTTGTCAAATATATGTTCATTCATTTCAATATATGTAGTTTGTATTGGTTATCAAAGAGACCAAAGTAGTACAAGTGTTTAAAGTACCTCATGCTGACTTTATTTTAAGAAAAGAAAAAACTTTGCATGAAGGTGCTCAAAATCCAGAACAGTTAGGCTATATGAGCAAAATCTTATTACATTCATTGTCACTGTGAAAGCAGGCAACACAGACTGAATAGTTGCACGTTCTGCGGCAATGTCATGTCCTATAACAACTAAGGCAAGAGATTGGATCTGTACGTGAAACATTTCCCACTGTATGTCAAAAAGTGTCTTGATACATGTGCAATTATGATGGATTCATTTGCTCTGTGCAGGCTATATCTCGTCTTAAGTTTCAAACATGGTCTAATTGAAAACATCTTTCTCAATGTTCTTTTCCTCAAATCAGTATATTGAAGTTAGAATCTGCTTCGCCTGGTCTATTTTTAGAGTCCTTCCAATCTAGATAGTGTCTGTTTCTTTTGGCTACTGATAGCTGAGTAGTTAAACATATGTAGAAGCTTTTAAGGATGTTTGGGAGGGTGTTAGGTTACTGCTAAGTGTTGCCATGGTGATTAATTAGGACGGTGAGATGAATCTGGTGGGAGTACGGACTGCTCATTAGCCTTCTGTTTGAAGGTCATTAGCAAAAGTGGAGCTCATTGAAAGTATGCAAATGAAATCTCAAAGATAGACTTCTGTATAGGTGCACACATATATGCTCATCTGGTAATGTCCTCTATTTACTAATTGGACTTAAGTGAGGTGAGGAGGCAGTTGATGAACACATGCGCTGGCAGCTGTCTCCAACATATTTATCCTCCAGCCAGGCTCTGGTAATGAAGAGGAAAGTGGCCACATTCGACACAGGTAACACAGAGAATTAGGTAAGGCAGCCTGCAAGGACATCACAGATAATTACATATTGCTGCTCTTCGTAAAGAAACTCACAGCTCCCATAAATTCCAGCTCACATGTGCCACCTTTTTCCAGCTGCGATATTTAGCCTACTTTCTAGGGCTTGAAGTTTCAATGTCTCCAACACACATGCAGGCAAAGAAAGCATCACTGGCTGAACCCTTGGGATGGGTGAGCGGCAGGAAGGCCGGCAAGCTCAAGGAGAGAGCAGAATTATGGCCGAAATCGTGGTCTTTCATTGCATCAACTAAATAAATAGAATGCAAGTAAATATTAGTATACGTCAACCACTGAGAAGAGAATGCTGTAAATTAAACTGGAAGAAACAAAAAGGCAAACATTTGAACGAGTATGCTGATAAAAGGCAGACAGTAATTGTATTGGGTTGGTCTCACTATTAAGAGCAAATCTATACATGCATTTCCAAACAATAAAACACATGAAATCTTCACAAATGTAAGGTCACAAAGCTGTGGTCCGCTGCACTCTCTGTCACCCATCTACTGAAGGGTAATATTATCCATTTACTTTCCTTCAGAAAAGCTAAAACCTTTATTTCAATCATAGGAGTCTGGGTTGAACCCAGGATTATCTGGACAAACATTATTCATTTTACGACTGCACCAGCTGTAGGTGTCCCTAAAAATCGTCGGAATCAAGTTGTTTCTTCCTAGATCTTCCCCCACACCTCCTACTACCCAACTGATGCATCTCAATATATAAAGAAACCCTCCCTACCACTTCCCATACTCTCCCTATCCCTAGACTCTTCTTCACCAGCTTGTCTGCTCTCTCCTGCATATAATAGAAATGTGATTACTAGTCTATTCAACTACCAATGTGCTTCGTTGGGAAACCATGCTTCCCACCACCAGGTGTAGAGTGACAGTTGTATTCTTGCAGGAATGGAGGGAACACAAACAAGCACTTGCAAAGCCAGTAGTTCTCACTTATTCGAATGCTATAGGCTTCCCCAATGTCTTTAAGCTATGTTGTAGAGCAGCAGGGCTAAAGGTACATTTAGACAACAAGCACTATGATGTGGCTAATGCTTGCTGCTGCATATCATTGGTTAGGTCTGGCCAAAAGATATTTTTAGCTTTCTTGTCAGCTTCATGTTTTCCAAAACATACCATACAATAATACATACACAAAGGAGCTCCCAATGAACACTCTTCCGACATTGGTCTGTTGACATGACACTCAAATTATACTCCCCACCACCCCAGCAAAAGGCATAAATCAATAGACCATCCTACTCCAGCCATTGGATGGTTTTGCTGTGAGTGACTGCATTTTTCCCTTGTGCATGTACACGCACACCTATGATATAGTTCCTCAAAAATAGAAATTGTTATGCACTTGCACTTCCAAATGACTGATAGTCCCTAAGTATAGTATCATTAGATCAACTATTTTCATAACTTTCAAGACATTTATTGTAAATTACAATGTTCATTCCTCACTATAAACCAAATTTAGTGCATTTGGGGTTTCTCTAGCCAGTTGCATCACTTTGTGGAGAAGACTGGACTACAAGTCCAACGGATGACCAGGAGAAGGAGGGGATTTGAAATGAGCGCTATTAAGCACAAAGCTGCATCCCCCCAATGCAGATTTCTCTGACCGGCTGCATCATCTTGTGTAGAGGGCTGAACTAGAAGGCCCAAGATTCCACGTCCCAGGAGCTGACCAGGAGGAGAGGGGGCTGTAGAGGAGTGCAATACACCACCCTGAGGCATCCTGGAACACTGTTTTGTTTTACTAGCTGCATCCCTTTGTTGAGAGGGCTGGACTAGATGCCCAGGATCCCCCAGCCCAACAGTTGACCGGGAGAAGAAGGACCTGTGGGGGGAGAACTATTAAGTGTGACCCATGCATGGGACTCGCCGGGGCAATACATGGGCAAGTACCAGGTCAGGAGCAGGCCTGTCTTCGTCCTCAAAGGTTTGTGTTTAGGCTTTTGTTGTTCGCCTGTTCCTCATCTTTTGAATCAATTCTTTGCCGTGACAAAGAAGCTATATGTTATATGTTATATGTTATATGGTTTCTTGTAACGCGCACTGCTAGTCAAGACTGTCCTGGCGCGAGAGAGGATTCAGATGTCAGCAAGAATAAAAGCAGATAGTCTACACGGGTTGTCTAAATAGGTAGGTTTTTAGGTGTTTTTTGAAATATGTGAAGTTTGTTGTGTGTCTGAGGAGGTCGGGGAGATTGTTCCACATCTGAGCAGCTCTGACCACCAAGGAGTTTCCCCCTAGTTGAACTCTCTTGAATCTGCCAAGGTAACCAAATGTCTCAGGGTGGCAGATCGCAGTTGACGCGGAGGATGGTAGAAAGCAAATCTGTCCCTTAAATAGGACGGACATGGGCCATGTAAGGCTTTAAAAGCCAGTGTCAGGTTCTTAAAGCATACTCTCAGAGTTACTGTAAGCCAATGTAACTCTGAGAGTTACTTGCGAACACTGAGACTCCTGGGAATGTTGAACAGGAGCCTTACTGTCGCGTTCTGGACCACTTGCAATTTGTGAAGCAAAAAGTCAGGTGCGCCTATATAGAGGGCGTTGGCTTAATCCTGACGCGAGAGGATAAGTACTCTGGCTACTGTTTCTTTTGCCTCTTGGGGGAGAAGGGGAAAGAACTTCTGGAGAGTGGTGAGGGTCCCATAGCAGGTTCCCGCCAGTCACGTGATTTGATCTCAGAAGCATAGGTCAGCTCCGAACCAGATCCCTAAGTTCTTTGCAGCCCCACTGTTCCCAGTAGGGCAAGGCAGTCCCCTGGGCCAAATGGATTCTTTAAAGGCTGCTGGAAAGTGGCCGTACAGAAGAATCTCTGACTTGTCCTCGTTACATTTGAGACAAGCCTGGGCAAGCCAGGCAAACACTGAGGACAAGCACTGCTGGACTCTTTCTGTATCGAGGTTGTTCTTGTCCCAAGTGAAGAGAAGTTGGGTGTCGTCGACGTGAGCCATGATTTTCGCACCCAAGCTCTCAGCAAGATAGACAAGGGGGTCAAACACACTAAAAAAAGTAGGGGACTCAAAGTCGACCCTTGTGGAACTCCTGTATCTACTCTGCTGTTCGAAGAATGGTAGGGGGGGAGCCAGATTTGTTGGAACCAGACGTTTGGTAGCAAAAGACAGATGCTCCAAAGAGACGCTCACAAGTTATCTTCCTAAAGCACTGGGCATCTTAAATTCTGAGATTGAAAGTGTACAAATAAAAATAGAGTCTGTAAAGTTCTATGTTATCCAGGGGGTGCAATGGCATTGATTGACGGTGCGAGAGGGAAATCTGAGAGCTCTCAGAATCACAAGCCCTCAAAAATGTGTGATCGATGAAGAAAATTGCAGCATCAGTAACATTAGAATTGTTTCTAGTCTGCACAGTGTGATTAGTGCCTCACCACCAGCCAAAAAGAGGACTCAACATAAGAGGGGCAACATTTCAGATAAAGCAAACTGTTTTAAGGAGCGTGACCAGGCTAATAATTGTCTATGGCTCCGGGGTTTAATGTAGAAGTGTCAATTGATGGTTCAAACATTATAAGTAGTGTTCAGGCCGAGACAAGTAGTAACAGTCATGTATTTCAAAATGATCTACACTTTTTAACTTGGAATGTTGCAGGCTTAGGGCACAAAGTGGACAGTGAGGTCTGGGTGGCCGAAGTATCGAGGTTTAGTATCATTTGTATCCACGAAAACTGTGTATTAGAGGTCTTTACGGTGGATGGGTTTCGAAGTTAAAACACACCTGCTCATGCATCAACAATGTGAAGGGCTAAAGGCAGGCTGACCATTCTTGTCTCGGTTCTCATATTCTTAGAGGTATTGTATTATGGTGAAACTTAGAATCTCCATATTTTCTATTACTTAGTTTAAGTCTGGATTCCACTCATGAAATTTTAATTGCAAATTATTATAACAAAATAAATAAATAAAAATAAAAATAAAAATAAATAACATTTTTAATAAACATCAGGCAGAGGCTCTAAATTAGTTGTAGATACAGATAGGAAACAACACTCTCTCTAGCAATAATATATGTTAATTTATATGGGCAGGAGACTTAACGTACACTTAGGTCAGAAAATGTCCAAGAAAGTCTATGGATGGGAGGACATTTGAGTGGATTGTCATTTTCATTTTGTGCATTCCCAGTATGAAGACGGCCTGAACAATCTCATCCATGGGCGTCCACAGAAATGTTTCCAGGGGGGGGCACATTTTTAACTACATCACCATCCCCCTTGCACCTTTCTCCCCTCCGCCTTGCACCCTTCTCGCCCCCCCCTTGCACACTTCTCCCCCTCCCCCTAGCACCCTTCTCCCCCTCCCCCTTGTACCCTATTCCACCTCGGCCTTGCACACTTTTCTACCTTGCACCCTTCTCCTTTCTGCCTTGCACCCTTCTCCCCTCTGCCTTGCACCCTTCTCTCCTTTGCCTTGTACCCTTCTCCCCTCTGCCTTGCACCCTTCTCTACCTTGCACCCTTCTACTCTCTGCCCTCAGCCTTGCACCCTTCTCCCCTCTGCCTTGCACCCTTCTCCACTCTGCCTTGCACCCTTCTCCTCTCTGCCTTGCACCCTTCTCCTCTCTGCCTTGCACCCTTCTCCACTCTGCCTTACACCCTTCTCCCCCTCCACCCTACTCCCCTCTGCTTGCACCCTTCTCCCCATGGCGTTGCACCCTTCTCCCCTCAGCCGTGCACCCTTCTTCCCTCTGCTTGCACCCTTCTCCCCTCTGCCTTGCACCCTCTCCTCTCTGCCTTGCACCCTTCTCCTCTCTGCCTTGCACCCTTCTCCCCTCTGCCTTGCACCCTTTTCCCCTTTGCCTTGCACCCTTCTCCCCTCTGCCTTACACCCTTCTCCCCTCTGCCTTGCACCCTTCTCCCCTCTGCCTTGCACCCTTCTCCCCTCAGCCTTGCACCCTTCTCCCCTCGGCCTTGCACCCTTCTCCCCTCTGCCTTGCACCCTTCTCCCCTCTGCTGTGCACCCTTCTCCCCTCAGCCTTGCACCTTTCTCCCCTCTGCCTTGCACCCTTCTCCTCTCTGCCTTTCAACCTTCTCCTCTCTGCCTTGCACCCTTCTCCCCCTCCAACCTTCTCCTCTCTGCCTTGCACCCTTCTCCCCTCTCTGCCTTGCGCCCTTCTCCCCTCTGCATTGCACCCTTTTCCCCTCTGCCTTGCACCCTTCTCCCCTCTGCTTTGCACCCTTCTCCCCTCAGCCTTGCACCCTTCTCCCCTCGGCCTTGCAGCCTTCTCCCCTCTGCCTTGCACCCTTCTCCCCTCTGCCGTGCACCTTTCTCCCCCTCTGCTCTGCACCCTTTTACTCTCTGCCTTTCAATCTTCTCCTCTCTGCCTTGCACCCGTCTCCCCCTCCAACCTTCTCCTCTCTGCCTTGCACCCTTCTCCCCTCTTGCTTGCACCCTTCTCCCCTCGGCCTTGCAGCCTTCTCCCCTCTGCCTTGCACCATTCTCCCCTCTGCCTTGCACCCTTCTCCACTCTGCCTTGCACCCTTCTCCCCTCGGCCTTTCAACCGTCTCCTCTCTACCTTGCACCCTTCTCCCCTTTGCCTTGCAACCTTCTCCCCTCTGCCTTGCACCCTTCTCCCCTCAGCCTTGCACCCTTCTCCCCTCAGCCTTGCACCCTTCTCCCCTCTGCCTTGCACCCTTCTCCCCTCTGCTGTGCACCCTTCTCCCCTCAGCCTTGCACCTTTCTCCCCCTCTGCCTTGCACCCTTCTCCTCTCTGCCTTTCAACCTTCTCCTCTCTGCCTTGCACCCTTCTCCCCCTCCAACCTTCTCCTCTCTGCCTTGCACCCTTCTCCCCTCTCTTCCTTGCGCCCTTCTCCCCTCTGCATTGCACCGTTTTCCCCTCTGCCTTGCACCCTTCTCCCCTCTGCTTTGCACCCTTCTCCCCTCAGCCTTGCACCCTTCTCCCCTCAGCCTTGCAGCCTTCTCCCCTCTGCCTTGCACCCTTCTCCCCTCTGCCGTGCACCTTTCTCCCCCTCCGCTCTGCACCCTTCTCCTCTCTGCCTTTCAACCTTCTCCTCTCTGCCTTGCACCCGTCTCCCCCTCCAACCTTCTCCTCTCTGCCTTGCACCCTTCTCCCTTCTTGCTTGCACCCTTCTCCCCTCGGTCTTGCAGCCTTCTCCCCTCTGCCTTGCACCCTTCTCCCCTCTGCCTTGCACCCTTTTCCACTCTGCCTTGCACCCTTCTCCCCTCGGCCTTTCAACCGTCTCCTCTCTACCTTGCACCCTTCTCCCCTTTGCCTTGCAACCTTCTCCCCTTGGCCTTGCACCCTTCTCCCATCAAACTTGCACCCTTCTCCCCTCTGCCTTGCACCCTTCTCCCCCTCCGCCTAGCACCCTTCTCCTCTCTGCCTTGCACCCTTCACCTCTGTGCCTTGCACCCTTCTCCCCTCTACCTTGCACTCTTCTCCCCTCTGCCTTGCACCCTTCTCTACCTTGCACCCTTCTCCCCTCTGCCTTGCACCCTTCTCCTCTCTGCCTTGCACCCTTCTTCCCTTCGCCTTACACCTTTCTCCCCTCCGCCGTGCACCCTTCTACCCTCTGCCTTGCACCCTTCTCCTCTCCTCTCTGCCTTTCACCCTTCTCCTCTCTGCCTTTCACCCTTCTCCTCTCTGCCTTGAACCCTTTTCCCCTCTGCCTTGCACTCTTCTCTCTTCCGCCTTGCACCCTTCTTCCCTCTGCCTTGCACTCGTCTCCTCCTCCACCTTGCCTTGCAACCTTCTCCCCTCTGCCTTGCACCCTTCTCCCCTCAGCCTTGCACCCTTCTCCCCTCAGCCTTGCACCCTTCTCCCCTCTGCCTTGCACCCTTCTCCCCTCTGCTGTGCACCCTTCTCCCCTCAGCCTTGCACCTTTCTCCCCCTCTGCCTTGCACCCTTCTCCTCTCTGCCTTTCAGCCTTCTCCTCTCTGCCTTGCACCCTTCTCCCCCTCCAACCTTCTCCTCTCTGCCTTGCACCCTTCTCCCCTCTCTTCCTTGCGCCCTTCTCCCCTCTGCATTGCACCGTTTTCCCCTCTGCCTTGCACCCTTCTCCCCTCTGCTTTGCACCCTTCTCCCCTCAGCCTTGCACCCTTCTCCCCTCAGCCTTGCAGCCTTCTCCCCTCTGCCTTGCACCCTTCTCCCCTCTGCCGTGCACCTTTCTCCCCCTCCGCTCTGCACCCTTCTCCTCTCTGCCTTTCAACCTTCTCCTCTCTGCCTTGCACCCGTCTCCCCCTCCAACCTTCTCCTCTCTGCCTTGCACCCTTCTCCCTTCTTGCTTGCACCCTTCTCCCCTCGGTCTTGCAGCCTTCTCCCCTCTGCCTTGCACCCTTCTCCCCTCTGCCTTGCACCCTTTTCCACTCTGCCTTGCACCCTTCTCCCCTCGGCCTTTCAACCGTCTCCTCTCTACCTTGCACCCTTCTCCCCTTTGCCTTGCAACCTTCTCCCCTTGGCCTTGCACCCTTCTCCCATCAAACTTGCACCCTTCTCCCCTCTGCCTTGCACCCTTCTCCCCCTCCGCCTAGCACCCTTCTCCTCTCTGCCTTGCACCCTTCACCTCTGTGCCTTGCACCCTTCTCCCCTCTACCTTGCACTCTTCTCCCCTCTGCCTTGCACCCTTCTCTACCTTGCACCCTTCTCCCCTCTGCCTTGCACCCTTCTCCTCTCTGCCTTGCACCCTTCTTCCCTTCGCCTTACACCTTTCTCCCCTCCGCCGTGCACCCTTCTACCCTCTGCCTTGCACCCTTCTCCTCTCCTCTCTGCCTTTCACCCTTCTCCTCTCTGCCTTTCACCCTTCTCCTCTCTGCCTTGAACCCTTTTCCCCTCTGCCTTGCACTCTTCTCTCTTCCGCCTTGCACCCTTCTTCCCTCTGCCTTGCACTCGTCTCCTCCTCCACCTTGCACTCTTCTCTACCTTGCACCCTTCTCCCCTCTGCCTGCACCTTTCTCCTCTCTGCCTGCCAACCTTCTCCCCCTCCGCCTTGCACTCTTCTCCCCTCTGGCTCGCACCCTTCTCCTCTCCTCTCTGCCTTTCACCCTTCTCCTCTCTGCCTTTCACCCTTCTCCTCGCTCCCTTGCGCCCTCTCCCCTCTGCCTTGCACTCTTCTCCCCTCTGCCTTGCACCCTTCTTTCCTCTGCCTTGCACCTGTCTCGCCCTACGCCTTGCACCCTTCTCTACCTTGCACCCTTCTCCTCTCTGCCTTGCACCCATCTCCTCTCTACTTTGCACCCTTCTCCTCTCTTCCTTGCACCCTTCTCCTCTCTGCGTTGCACCCTTCAACCCTCTGCCTTGCACCCTTCTCGGCCGCCCCCTCGCAACCTTCCCACCCAATGGAGGGGGCTGCCACCTGGAACAATGGCGCCATTTCCAAAGCATGATGGATTAGGGACTGGGCCCACACCGGACGCACTGGCGATCCGGGGGGGGGGGAAGTGCCCCACCTTGCCCCCCCTGCGTATGCCCATGATCTCATCATGCAAGACTAAATTTGCACTTGATACTCGATGTAGGAAGTTGAAGCCCATGCAATATGATACCAACCTTTTTTGCCAAGGGGGTCCTCATCTATTATGGATCATATCTTAAATTCAGAAATGTACTATCTTATACTAGTGAATGCAGGGTTGGACACTCAGTGCCTCACTAGGATGCGGTTCGGACCAAAACCAACGGCTTGTCGGTTGCGATTTGAACCGCATCTACTGCTACGGTCCGACTGATGCGTTAAGAAGCGTGCGGTTGGAGGCAGCAGTTGGAGGATCCGACTAACACAATCTGACGGGCTCACAAAGTCCATTAGTTGGTCAGAAACACCTCAATATCCCTTAACACCATCGCTGCTAATGGTTTTCCCCTGCTGTGCTGCTTCTTCTGATATCCCATTGTTCATGACGAGCTCAGCTCGTCATGAATGTATGAGAGGGCTATATCATGACGAGCTGAGCTCGTCATGAGTGTCGAAGGGGTTAAGGACGGCGTTTCCGTTGTTGGGATTATGATGTCGGTTTCCAACAGCTTTCTCATGTCACTCTTTCACACATGGAAAAACTATCAGAAAGCGACTTTGGGGGCCTACTAAATATGTCCCTGGGGGGCACCTATGGTGCCCTTCTAAGCATACCTACACTGTCTGGCAGGCACCGTATGGTGACTGCCACACAATGCATGGATGTTGAAAAACATACATTTTTCACAGGGAGCTTGTGCTACGGTAGGTTCGACCCCCCACCCAAGCACCCATTGAAAAATGGAAGTTTATGACTGCACCATGTGTGGCTACAACCAAATTGCTGGGTATGAGCTGCCGACCTGAGGTCGATGGTTCCCAATCTGCATGGGGCATAGTAATTCGAACCTTGGTCTGGAATTTTCATAAATTGTTATCAGTGGGAATAACCCATCCCCTTCTTGAGCCCACTCACTTCCAAAAAGGAGGAAATATGATGAGCTATAAAAGGAATGGGTTTCCTTTAAAATGGTCAAGGATTCAGTATGAAAGGGCCTTAACTGATTTGGTGGGACTCAGACCACCTGATTGTGAGGTATGTCTGCAAGATCACTCCTATTCTCTCAGATTACTGTATTCTTTGAGAACATATGTAGAACAACTGATCATCTGCTTACAAAAATAAAAATGGCCAATCTTCCCCAACCAGGAGGCTGGCTAGATAAAAAGTGTAGGCAGGCCCCAGATAATCTATGCATCTCTGCAAAGTCTACCCCTAAACAGACAGGCATAATGCACAAAGCAAGATCAGTATACAAAAAATGACCTAAAAGAAAGAAATGAGACTTTGAGGTAAGAACTTTGGATAACCTTGTAAATGTTAGTGTAAATAGTTGTAACATTTTATTTTAGAAGGGCATCCATTCTCCCTTTTTGTAGGATACCATAGATCCAACTCTTAGTTCAATGATGATGGAAGCACAGTCGATAACAAACTTTTCTACAATTTTTAATGAGGAAAATCGCAAACAAGACTTTACATTGGAAGGGGATCCAGCAGATGACCCAGTTTGGGTGTAGCATGAATGATATGGAGTTAGCACTGAGGAAGAGTCCCCTAGCTAAGGTAGCAGGTACGGATTGCATTCCCTTATATATGTAAAAGGCAACTTAGATCTATGGGCACTGCAGTTAACTAATGTTTTAAACTCAGTCAGGACTGGTTTGCGTTTAAAAACCTGGTCAGAGTCTATAATAGTGTTAATCTTTGAAATGGGAAATATGACTGATCCTCACTGTTATTGCGCACTTTTCCCTACTTGACTCTGCAGTTAAGAATTCTCGGGAGGGTCATATTACAGAAATTGGAAGATTGGAAAGAACAAAAATGTTGCCCTCATAGACATCTAACTTAGGTTTAGGAAGGGATTAAGCATGGTGGAGCAGTGCTTGAACCTAAAGATGTTAATTGGAAAATACACTAAGGCCAAGAAAGGTTTTCTCTATTTGGGCTTCATGGACCTGAGCAGTGCCTTTAACTGTGTGTATCACCCTAAACTCTGGAATATCATGACCTCTCTGAAAGTGGATAGTTCTATAATTATTTTGTTAAATCAATTATACCATCATGTTTCTGATCAAGTACGCTTTGCCCCGAGTGGAGAATGCTTACAGCCATTTGAGATAAGAAGGGGTGTAGTCAGACAGGTATGTGTTCTGGACCCTTTCTTATTTATCATATATATCAATGGTCTAGAAAGTTCCCTACTTCAAACTTATATTGGCATGTCCAAGATAGGCATCCACAAAATACCAACTCTACTGTATGCAGATGATGCTGTTCTTCTTACAAGAACTCCATGGGCTCTTCAGAAGCTGCTGGATGCTTTTGTTTGTTTTATGGAGAAACTCCATTTAAAAGTGAATATATCTAAAACTTACATCGTTGTGTGTGGAAAGGGAACTCCCAAATCATTCAAATTTATAATCAATGGTGCAATAATACCAAAAGTTGACACTTTTGTTGTCCGACAGCTAGGATAAGTGGAAACATACTTTTTTAACTTTGAAAGATAAAGGTTATTAGCATTTGAGAAACGATAATTAATGAATTTATAATCATATAGCACAATATGATAACCTTACAATAACTGTGAATAAGTAATAAGAAGAAAAGGGAAGATAAAAGAGCAAAAATCCAGTAAATAGTTATATAGCTACAATATTATTGCTGAAAAATAAGAAACAAAATATACATTAATATCTATATATATAACACTTACACATAACAAGAAGAGAAAATTATGGAGGTTAGCTACCTCTTCAATCCGGGAATCATGTGCATTGGCCGTTTATGATGAAATGTCCAGGAAAGTTGTTACAGGTAGCTAAAGGATATCTCTTTTAATAGCAAGCGATAATAGTTTAACATAAGCTTTATCAACCCTATAGCAAACACTATACCACCAAACCTGAAAAGATATACTGGAAGCATCTTTCCATGACTTTGAGATCTGCTAAAATGCAACTGTGAAAAGCACATCCAAAATGTCAATCCTGCCATGGTGAGCAAACCAATCTTCTGAGAGGCTACCTAAAAATACATTTGTGATACTAAAAGGGGATTGTGTGTCGAAAATAGTGTTTATTTGTGTTCAGACTTCCAACCAAGATTAATGAGTAAAAGAGCCTTCAAATAGCATGTGTTTGAGGTAAGATTATGAGACATTGCAAGACCAACTAGAGGAGGAGATAGCAGGATTTATTTTGTATAAAGTGACCTGAGTCATCAATAGCCTATTGTAAATAAAAAATATGGTTTAAATACTATTAGCTGTTCAAGAGCCTTTCCACAACTTCATCCAAACCGTATTCCATAAGGGGATTGAGAAGGAAGTTTTCAAATGTTGTTCCAGTCGTAATTCTACATCAGTTTTGTCCTAAGCATCAGGAGGAGGTGGGACGCTGAAGGAAAGGATAATAGAGAAGTCACGAATTGGGAACTAGGGTTAATGGAGTTAGTATCAAGAGGAAGTTGCTCACAGGCTGAGAGAATAGCAGATAATAATGAGAGGTATATAGTGGAGTACAAAGCAGGAACTGAGAAATGTTGTTGAGCTTGTTCAAAAGAAAGGCAAGAATCATGATCAAAAAGTTGATAGACTCATTTTAGACCTTTCATGTGCCAGAATTTCCCAAAAATAGTTTTATTACTAATTTTAACATATTTATTATGCCAGATTGAGGAATGTAAGAAGTAACCTTTGGTAGAATTATGGAGGATAAAAATAGGGCATAGAAGCATATAAGTATTTTTTTGCATATATAGGGACAAAGAAAGATGTTTCTGAGTAAAGCTTAATAATTCTCTGAGAGAGAAAGGATGAAGGAATAAGCGCTGAATATCAACTCAAAGGGGGGAAGTAATAGACTCATCCTTGTTTAATAAAAAGGATGCTTGTTGGAGAAAGAAAGCAGAATGGTATGAACGCAAATACAGATAAGTTTACCTTACCCAAATGTTTGCGTTGTTTGAGTTTTTGAAGGAACATGCTTGATTGTTTATGATGACCTGAGAAGCTAGTTAGGATGGAATAAATCTTTTTAAAATAAACACAAGGGAATGTTTATAGGAATATTGGATAAGTAAAAAAGTATTATTTGAACTAACACCATCTTTGTGGTGTTCAATCTAACTCACCAAGATAAGAAAATGGGACTCCTTTGGGATGGGAGTGAAGTAATAGTGGTAAGAAGCTGTTTCATATTAGTAGAAACTGTTTCTTTAATTAAAATATTAAGCCAAAGAACAGGATATATAATTTTACATTGATTTCAGTGAGATAGAAGCAAAATGTCCACAAGCTGATAAAGACGTTTGTGGATTTGACCTAAAAAGAAGAATGCTATCAGATTAGGCAGATACTTTTAATTGATTATCTCCATACCGAAATCCCTGTTGAAATTACAATAGAAAGGGTTCGAGGGTAAGGACAAATAGGATGGGAGACAGAGGGCACCCTTGACTAACATCCTGATGAAGTGAGAAAGATGATATGAGACCATTTACAATGATGGAGGCCTTAGGGGAGTAGTATTAAACTTGGTTAATAAATGTTTAACAAACAGCAAACCAAGAGAGAGATCAAAAGATAAAGGACCAATAAACTCGATCAAAAGCTTTCTGCATCTAACACAATGGCCGTCAACAAGTGTCGATAGGATTTTGGATTTACTTCAAATATTAAAAACTGGCCTAGTGTTGTCAGAGAGATGCCTTCTTTAAAAAAACAGATTGTTCTCTTCTGATTAACTTAGGAAGCAGAGGGTGAAGACAGAGGGCAGGAATTTTTACAAATATTTTATAATGTAACTTACATTGATCTGCAATTTTTACACAACTTTGGATCTTTGAGTCTTTAGGAATAAGCCATATTAAAGCAAGCATGGGAAGAACCACCAGGTGTTATAGAAGAGATAAAAGAAGTATAAAGATGATATGTTTGGTGTGAAACGTTTAGACATATGCAAGTGAAAATCAAACCGTCTGGTCCTGGGCCTTCCCTTTTTTTTGATTGAATGCACAGCCGAAAAAATATCTTCAATAAGAATATCCTTATCCAGGGAGTAGAAATCAATATCTGAGGCTTAGAATTGGCTAAATAGCAGCTAGATAGTGAAACATATCCTCTTGAGGAACCTGAATTTCAGGTATATAAAGATTGCAGAAAAAAATCGTGAATTAAGTTAAAGTATCCTCATTTTTATGAACAAGAGGGTTAGTAGCCGACAGGATAGAATCTACTTTGATGTGTCTTTATTTTTTTATTTTAAGATATTGCCCAAGAGGTTTATCAGATCTATTCTGTCTTCCATAATATTTAGCACTGGATTTACATAAATATGAATTAGCAAATTCTGTTGAGTTCTTATTAAAAGTAATATTTGTCTTTTATTAGTTTAGTTTTGGAGGTATAGTATACATGTTCTAATTGCTCAATATTATTCATAATTTGAAATAGTTTTTTAGAAGCTACCTTTTTCCTATGTCCCACAATGGAAATGATGAAATCTCTGGAAGCTGCTTTAAAAGTATCCCAACTAGTCTGAGGGGAAACATCAGGTGGTTTTTCATTATCATTAAAGAAATGAGTTGCAAATTGTTCAAAAAGATGAGGAGAACAGTATTGTAGGATCTTGACCTCTTAATCCCAGGGGTATATAGAAGGAGGTCTAAATCCAATGTAGTGGGTACGTGGTCTGAGATTAACATGAAACCAAATTTGGATTGTGTAATGTGTTGTGCTAGAGGCTGTGAAACAAACAAATAATCGGTTCTAGATTGAGATAAATGAGCAGGAGAGAAAAAGGTATATTTTTGTAGGGTAGGATTACAATTTTCGCCAGGCATCAATCAATGCTCTTTGCTGTAACGTGAAGGTAAATGTGAGTACATGGATGATGGAACAATTTTGGAAGTGGAATTGTGATCAATAAAGGGATCCATAACCATGTTGCAATCTCACCGTATCAGTTACATTCATTTATTTAGATAGGATTTCAGGCCAAACTTTTTATCTAACTGCATGGGAGCATTAACATTTCAAATTGTAACGAGTAATAATAGTGAGGGGAAACAACAATCAGTCTGCTAATAGAGTCTGAGTCTTGAGAAATACATTGAATGTCTAAAGATTTCTATACAAAGCACAGCCACTCACTTCCTTTTCCCTCTACCTGGTGAAGAAAAAACATGTCCACCCTTTGTTTTTGACTGGCTTAAACATGTCTGCTTCGGCAACATGAGTTTCTTTCAACAAAACAATATCACCCCTTAGTCTAGATAGGTGTGTTATTACTCTTTGACATTTTATAAGAGAATCCAAACATTTAATATTCCAGGATAATATTCTTAAAGCCATCTAAGGTATAATGAGAAATGTACACCATAGTGTGTATACTGATTACAATGAAAAATCAAGAAAACAAATACTAAGATGAAACTTTAAAAAACATGATGAGAAAATGTGCAAGAATAATAAAAGAAGAATGCAGATAGAGAAAGAAAGCGAAGGGTTTATAGATAAACAAAGGAAAGAGAAAAGACAGAACTACATATAAATCAAAAAGAATGAGAAAAGGGAACATACCTCTATAACAGATACATAATTGAGGGTGGTGAGCCATATGAGGAGGATGACACAGCAGTACTCCAAAGCAGTCGACACTGGAGGGAGAGCCAAACCACACAATGCAATATCAACGAACATCTTCTAGATACACGGAACATACCTAGGGAAGAGGACGAAATAAATATATGAAAAATGAATTGGTAGGCATACTATATACCAGATTATAACTGTTAAGTAAAAGAAACAATACTCCAACACATCACGTATAATGTAATGACAAAGGACAAAATTCAGGAAGATCAAGTAATATTAAATCTTCAAGTGTCCAGCGTCTGTCCTCTTCAGCGATCAATAACGTTCTGCAAAAAAGAAGTATACTCATAAGTGGCGTTTTTTTTGTTAAAAGTCACTTTTATTAAACAGGGATGTTAAAGACCAAATCTGACATTTAGAGAGTTAAGAGCTGGTCGCATATCGAGAAAATTCTTCTGCCTTTCTGCTGTAGATTTGGCAAAGTCTTGTACAAAGAGCAAATTGGATCTAGACTGCAAGATTTGACCTTTGGCCTCAGCTGCTGTAATAACTTTGAGCAATTCTGGGTATTCTAGAAAATAAATTATTGCTCCTCTAGGTTTATGCGATGGCAAGTTTAAGTGTCTACATGAGCAAGTCTGTGGGCTGTGTGTATGTTTAAAAGAGACATGGATGGCAAACCTAAGACTTTAGAAAGGAAAAATTGGAAGAATGACGTTGGATCTGAGACTTCCACTCTTTCAATCAGACCATATAAGTTTGGATTATTCCTTCCATTTCCATTCTCTATATCGTCAGCATAGTTTTTTAAAGATGCTCCCTCAGATTGAAACAATCAGATAGACAACGCACACTCTTCAAGAACCTCAACTCTCTGTGTCACCTGAGTAACTCTGGGGTATATTATCAAGACAGGCAATAAAATTATCGCAGTTTTAGCGGCAGAAAACTGCTGCTAAAACGGCAATAATGGGCTTGATAATATGCTCTATGGAATTCCAATTGAAGCCCATGTTAAATGTGAAGGACATCTAACATGGGCTTCAATTGGAATTCCATAGAGCATATGATCAAGCCAATTATCGCTGTTTTAGCGGCAGTTTTCTGCCGCTAAAACGACGATAGTTTTATTGCCTGTCTTGATAATATGCCCCCCTGTTCTCCACATGTGTACACTTATCATCCTTAGCTTGAAGTTGTCTATTGGTATATTCCATGTATAATTTGAGCACCCTTATTTTGTCATAGAGCAGTTCAATTGATTTTACATTGGGAGATTTTATCTGATTAGAAATGGTTTGTTATTAGAAGAGGAGTGAGGACCCATCAAACTAGAAGAAGAGGAGGCAGGATCTTGACAGACAACCCCATTATCCTCCCTATCTTCCAAAACCGAAAATGAATTGGAGGAAGAGATTTTGGTAAAAGTTTTAGCAACTGGTGTTTTATTGGCGGTGAATTCAAAATTCCTGGTCCTACACATATAGCTCATCGCAATAATTGAGCAACAGGAATCAGTAGAAATAGACATTTCATGTAAGTGTTAAACATTCTACTATTCTATATAAAATTGCTTTGGTGGAATAAATAATGCTACTACAAGGTACCTGTCACCTTTATATGTAAGGCTTCAGCAACACCAGCAGTTGAGAGGCAGAAAACAAGCATAAATCATTCTATGAGGAAAATAAAATGGCTGGCGTGACATTTTCTTCAGCACCCATGAGAACCCCCTCTCAGAAAGTCAATGAAACCTCAGGGAAACCTCCCTGCCACAAACCTGCAGGCTAGGAATATGGTCCTCCGAAATTGTTGCTGCAGCTGATAGGAAAATGCAATCTCTGAAAGCTCACCAGCCTGTACTCCTGCCACGACCGCAATGAAGCTCACAGAGTGGTGGCCACCCCGAATCAGCACAAAACCACACTCCCCAACTGGAAGCATCCTAGAGTTTGCAGAGAACAGCTAATAAAAAAGAGTGCTGAAGGTGTTTCTAGTTTTGCTACAAAATTAGGTATTAAGCTAATTAAGAAAATGTGTACAATTTTACTGAAGTACATGTGTTTCGTCGGCAATATATGTAGCTGGTATCTTGGGATACACAAGTCCTCATATCCTTCAGATAACTCAAATTTGCATTATTAAGAGGTTTATATCAACTGAAAAAATACTGCTAATACTAATTTTCATAAAGAACTGACTCTACCATATCTGGTTTATATCATCAAAATACGCCCTCTTCTCCTGTGGTAAGCTGTCTGGAACACACTTGGACAAAAGAGAAATAGGGTAATAATTTTAGATTGTCTAGCTCGTGATAATGCCATGTAGATCACCTGGTTTGTTAAAAAAATTAAATAAGAACTTATTTGGAGTCGGAGAGAGTGCAAATTGAGTATGCTGTGGTTTATCATGATCTGCTGGTTATAAATCCAAAAATTCAACCTTATCTTTTAGTACTCACCAACTCATATGACCGTTTGTTTCTTTTCCAGGTTTCACCTCAATTCAATACATGACTTGATAGCTTTTCCGATAATGGTTCACTGGTCAAAAGATCCCAGAGTTTGGCCTTCGAATGGTATTTCCTTGTAAAAGCTGTATGCACTTTATTTTCTTCTGTAAATTTTAATAAAACCCACTATTCGTCTGTGTGAAGCCCCTGATACAGAATTTTGGCCAATGTAATCCTGCCTTGAATGCTTTACAACAATTGGAATCATTAAATATAGGTGTGACTCTGATTGAACTTTGTATAGCAATCCCTCTGATTAAGGACATTGATGCACATTGATATTCAAAAATGTCTGATAAGACAACTCTATGAATTTTCAAAATTATTTTACATTTAATGTATATTTAATATTACATTTTTAGTTTGATCTGAATGCATGTGTGAAACAGTTGTCGATATTAGTGTGGTTAATGTTTTATTTTCTTGTGAGATGACCTTTTGTATGTTTTTATGGTCTTAACTGGTATACTTATTTATTTGACTGGAAATGAGTCATTAGAGTACCTAAAGGTTATACACAGATTTCTAGGTTGAAATTACACCCCAACAGGTTTGTGATTGACTTTTCAGCCACTTGAGAAAGCCTTCTAGTAACTACTTGTGGATCTACATCAACCCTATTGGAATGTTGTACCACCACTGTCAGTATGCAGAAAATGCACCTCACAACTCAAAGACAAAGCTTACAGTCACTAAAACATAAATAGCCACATAAGATATTTAAGTGCACATTAAATAACCAGTGAATAAACATGCCTATATACTGTTGGGTGTGATCATAAACATAAAGAAAAGAGTGATGTGTTGAGATCTGTAATGTTGAGTGTTTATTAGAAACCAGCATTAGAAAATAAATAATCCTATGGAATACAAGCACCAATGACTAAAATAGCAAAGGTGTGTTTGCAAATTTCCTAAATAATATCCAAGGATCGGAGAGTTTCCAATTATCAAAACATTAGCATATCATACAGTACAAAATTACATACAGTGTTAAAATTGTCAATGGTCTGACCTTTAAACCCCAGATTTAAAGGTCAGACCATTTACATTTACATTTACATTTACACACATTACAGATTCTTAGTGTAGTTGGCCAATGCTTTGGCCTTCTCAAAACTCTCAGGAAATTCCGTCCCTTTCTGTCACATGCCTACAGGAGGATTACTGTACAGGCCTTAATCGGCTCAGGCTGGACTATGCCAATGTACTTTATCTAGGCCTCCCGGAATATCTTCTCACCCCATGGGGAGAGCAGGAGCAAGATCAGAGACGTGGGACCCAGCGGCAAGGTAAGGGCATAATATTTTTTTTTCAATTATGCAACCCGAGGACCCTCTCGCCTGCCCTTGTCCCGCCTTCCGCGAGTAATGGCAGCCACCACTGATATTAGTCTCAGCCATTTCAGTCGACATAATAACAAAGCTGGACAAATAAATAATATATGATTAACATTTTGAGGACCATTATTGCACAGGTTAGGATCAGGGACTGTACAATTTTGCCAAATGGATTTTAAAGGGAGTATGCCCTGCCTCAACAGTAACCAAAAATGGTGCACTCCATGAGTCAAGCCTGCACTTTATTTTTCAGGCAGGAGTCAATAGCCGGATGGTTACCCTTCTTTAAAGTCAAGCTTCCCTATCCCTGGAGAAACTTAGAGACCAAGTGGCCTGTTTCAAAATAACTTTTAGTTAGTACGATGGTAAAGTAAAAAGTGATGACTGTTCTGATTGCAACAAATCTATTGTAATCATAATATTTTTATAGATGAATGACTTTTCTTTTAAACCTTATAAAATTTATTTTCTCAGCCAGAACCTAATTTACCATAATTACTCTCTACCAAACCCATAGCCCAATGCATTACCCCCAGGAGGCCCAATGCCAAGGTACCTCTCAATCCAAATTCCACGCAAAGTTTCCATATTTCAACTTCTTCCTTCCATGCATGCACATAATTTTACTTTTAGATACATTGATCTTTAGGTGGTGAGCCCCAGAAACTTGAAAGAGCCTGCAGATAACTCTTTAAACCCTTAGGGGATAGATCAATAATTATTATGCCGTCTGCATAAAGTAGACACAATTAATTTTCCACCTATTGCCAGGGTGGTGCCCTCAGATAGAGCCTGATAATCAGAAATTTTTTAAATATATAGGTAGAAGAGCAGGGGTGCAAGTAAGCATTCTTGTTTTAATCCATTTGCGGTGGGGATGGCTTGCGATAGACCTCTATGCCCTCCCACTAAAACCCTACACCAAGTGTTGGTATGGAGGGTATGAACAAACTCTAAAAGGGTGCCTCGCATGCTCAAGTTTAAAAGCTTGCTCCATAGCATAGGATGATCTACTTTGTCAAAGGCTGTGGAGAAGTCAGTAAAAGCTGTATAAACCTTTCCCCCTCTAACTTTAACATATTTTCAATGTATTACCTGGAGGGCAGTCAAATTATTAATCATTCTATGCTTCACCCTAAACAAAGTTTGCTCCATCTGTATGATTTTGTTGGCATCTACTCAATGGCTAATTTGGGTCAGGAGGCATTTAGCGAAGACATTACCCACTGCATCAAGAAGTGCAATCTGATGATAATTTTGTGGTAGATCAAGGCCTCTTTTCTTAAAAAGTGGAACTATGATACTCCCCTTCTAGAAGGCGGGAACCATTTTTCTTTCATAGCAATACTTAAAAACTGGGCAAAGGAATTTGGTCCACAATGGACCATTTTGTTTTATGACTGTAATTGGTATTTCATCGGGGCCCATTTTCTGCCGAAGTGCACATTCCCCTGATTAACAATTCTCTTTATTTTTCAAGAACAGTCGATACAAGGCAGAGTCTTCATTTAACAGAAAATGCTTAGTGGCCCTCTCATTTGCTCTGTAGAGTCCCTGAAATCAATTTGTATTCTTCAATAGAAACAGGGAGAGATTGGAAAGGGGCGACCATTCGGTCCCCCCGAACGTATGGCGGAGTACCACGATCCCCCCGGGAAGCCCTCTTGGGCGGGAGGCGAGTCTCGGCTGGTATGCCCGAAGCGGCGTAGCCGGGGCGCGCCTTTTCCCGCCCTGGAGTGGGCTGGCCTAGACACTGACGCGGCCGGCCACGCCCTCGGGGCAGGCCGGGGCGGGTTTACGCCCGCCCTGAAGACGGATAAAAGGAGCAACAAGCCAAGAAAACATCCTCTTGTTCCTGTGCTCTGAAGCTGCACCTCCTCGCTGCACGTGAGCTCGAGACGGAACGAAGAGCCAATTTTGAGCGTTGTAATCTTTCTTGTTTGTTTTGCAGATACTCTGTCGGAGAATGCCGAAGAAGGCGGGAAAGCGAATGACTACCGACGAGATGCTGCGTGTCCTCATGAAGGAGGTGACCGACCTAAAAAGGCGAATGGCGGATAAAGACGAGGAAGGGGGGCCGAAACGTCCTTTGGCAGGAGCAGCTCCGGGAGGAAAAGGCAAGAGGCCCAGAAGGGGAGCAGCTGGGGGAGACATCCCGGTTCCCAGTACCCCACTCGAAACACCCACTCCCGTGCCGGAGGAAGGGAATCCGATTCCCGTTGTGGTCACCCCCGTGTCCGGGGAGGATATGCCGCCCGAGCTGGCAGCACAATTAGCAGCGTGGTTGGGTAAAGGTAGCAAGGGCGCCACGGCTGTCGACGCGCAGATGTTGATGAAGCAACTGCGTGAAACAAGGGAAGCGGCGAAGGCACCATCGCCGGCTGCGGCAGTAGAGAAACCACTGGGGACAGGTCCAGTCGCAGATACAGCTTCCGGTTCAGGTAAGCGGCCATTGCCGATCGCGAGGGATGAGTCGGCACCCTCTCGAAGGGAAAAGTTGGGTCAACATGTCCCTCTGGCTATCAAAGAGAAGATATGGGCAGGGGAGTATATAAACATCTTCTCGTTGCTTACTGATCATTATGAGATGGAGCATGTTAAATGCCAGAAGGAGGTCATGCATCCTAGTGTTTGGCGCGCAAAGATGGCCGCCTTTAAGGTAAACGAAAACATTGGCAATTGGGGCAAAGCATGGGGGATTTTTACATTCATCTTGGGTGAACGTAGGCCTGAATTACTATCCGAATTGCCGATTTATCAGTCACGGATCATGGGGTACTCTGTATCACACGAGGGCAATCATTGGTTCTGTTATGATAACATTTTCAGAAAAGCGAAAGAACATGATAAAAACTTAACTTGGGATTGTTATGATTCTGTGTCCTGGTCCAAAATGGAGGAGACTGGTATGTTGAAATTGCCATTGGTAGGGAGTAACGTTGACGAATCCTCCCGCCAATATGCGGGGACGCCCTTTCGATCAGGTACGAGTAACGACAACCACTCGAGGCCAACCGGCAATGCAGGTAAAAGGGGGGTTTGTTGGAACTTTAACAGGGGTAAATGTACTAGGCCCCAGGGGTCATGCAAATTTAGGCACGAATGTAGTGGGTGTGGGCAATCATCCCATCCTGAGTCCATGTGCAGAGCCAAAACAGGTGATAACGGGGGTAGAGGAGGCGCCAAACAGGTCTGACATAGTCCGAGGGGCGCCTTTACCTACCCCGATTGATACCATGGCAATGATTCCCTGGCTAAGCGAATACCCGGATCACGCTTCCGCTGGGGTGTTGCGGAACGGGTTTTCATATGGTTTCCGCATCCCAGTGGGGGAATTTCAGGGTATAGCGAAATGTAAAAACCAGATATCGGTCTTACAGCATACGACCGTGGTACAGGAAAAGATCCGGAAAGAGGTTACTCGAGGTCGAGTCGCTGGTCCATTTAGCGTACCGTCAGTTGCTAACTTTGTTTGTTCCCCTTTAGGGGTGGTCCCCAAGAAGGACCCGGGTGAGTTTCGGCTGATACATAATTTATCAGCCCCACGTGGTCTTTCCGTAAACGATGCGATAGACCCGGAAGTGTGTTCGGTGCGGTACGCATCCTTCGATGAGGCCGTAGCCATTTTGAATCGCCTGGGGCCCGGTGCGCTGATGGCAAAATCTGATATCGAGTCAGCGTTCCGGTTGCTCCCGGTACATCCAGACGATCAGCGTCTCCTTGGTTTCATGTTTCAGGGTCATTATTACATGGATAGGTGTATGCCGATGGGGTGCTCTATATCTTGTGCCTATTTCGAAAAGTTCGGTAGTTTCCTGCAATGGGTCTTCACAAAGAAGACGGGGTTTCAGCATGTTATGCATTATCTCGATGACTTTTTGTTCCTGGGGGCAGCCGGGGATCCGGAATGTGGGCAGGCTTTGGCTGCATTTTGTGTCTTGATGAATCAGTTTGGCGTGCCATTGGCACCAGGTAAGACTGTGGGTCCCTCGACTTGCCTCGAGTTTCTGGGGATCGAGCTCGACTCCAAAGAAGGTTGTTTTCGTTTACCAGGTGACAAAGTGTTAAGATTCAGGGCATCCCTGCAAATGTGTTTAAGTGAGTCTAAGGTTAACCTACATCAATTACAACAATTGGTGGGACAGTTGAATTTTGCCCTAAGAGTTATACCGATGGCCCGCCCCTTTTCCCGCTCGATCGCTCAAGCCATGGTCGGCCTGAAAGAGGGTCATCATCGCACAAGGCTCTCGGCAGAGGTTCGCCAGGACATGCGCATTTGGTTGGCATTTCTGGCGGTTTTCAATGGTCGAATTGTCTGGAACAAACCGGCGGTGTCCTCCGAAGAGCTGGGGCTGTGGACAGATTCGGCTGGGAGCATTGGTTTTGGTGCCATATTCGGCACACAATGGTCGTCTCAAAAATGGCCGTCATGGTGGCATGAGTGTGGGCTGACAAGTAACATTGCTTTTCTTGAACTTTTCCCCATTCTGGTGGCCCTGAAAACTTGGCCTGAGGGGTTCAGAGATCACTCTGTGGTGTTCTGGTCTGATAACATGACCGTGGTTGAGTGTATCAATAGCCAGGCAGCACGATGCAAATGGATTCTGAGACTGCTCAAAGAAATTGTGTTATTGTGTATGCAATTGAATGTGCTATTTAAGGCAAGACATGTGCCGGGGGTAATGAACCAAGCGGCTGATGCGCTTTCTCGTTTTCGTATGCAGGCCTTCTGGGGTTTTCTGCCCACAGCGGACCCGGTGGCGGCACCCTTTCCCGAAGCTCTCTGGTCTCTCGGTGCCCCGAACTACAAAACCTCGTGGGAGAGAGTTTAGCACCCAGGACGAGGAAGGCATATGAAGGGGCGTTCCGTTCCTATTGGGCCTTTTTGGGGGCTGCTAGGGGGGAGCTTTGGGGCCAGGAGGAGTTGGTAGTAAAATTTTTGCTGTCTTTACGTCAGGCAGGCAAATCAGTGGCTACGGCCCAGAGGCATCGGGCCGCCATTTCCTTTATGGCAAGGGCTCATGGGATCCAGGACCCGACAGCGTCTTTCGTTGTGCAAAAAGCGCTACGTGGGTGGCAACGCCTTGAGGGTCGCAGAGTAGATGAAAGGCGCCCGATAGGTTTGGATAGGTTGGCCCTGTTATTATCCAGACTCCCTGCAACATGTTCATCCCAGTATGAAACAGTGCTATTCCGAGCCGCTTTTACGCTGGCATTTCATGGGGCTATGCGGGTAAGCGAACTAGTGGCGAGGAACAGGCAAGATGTGATGGGGGGACTGTGCCAAGAGCACGTTCAGATCAGAGGTGAGACAATGACTGTCTCATTTGTCAGGTCCAAGACCGATCAAGGTGCGATGGGTGATTGCATAATCATACGAAGGATTCCCGGGTCCTCCATGTGCCCGGTGAAGTGTGTAGAGGATTATTTAGCACAAAGGGTGGCATCATGAGGGGGGACCTTGTTGAGACACGCTGACACCACCCCACTGACGAGGTTTCAGTTTCAGCGGGTGCTTGCGATGTCTGTTACCGCTGCGGGCTTGAACCCGGGCGAGTTTGGGACCCATTCCTTTCGGATAGGGGCTGCTACAGAGGCTACAGCCAGGGGTCTGAATGTCGAACAAGTTAAACGTGTGGGGCGTTGGTCCTCCAACTGTTATAAAAGGTATGTGCGGTTGCACATGTTGTGAAGCTGTAATGATGTACTCACGCTTCTTGTTTTTGTTTGGTTTTCAGTTGCGCAAGCCTACGAGGCGGGGCGGACTATGCAGTCGACCCAACACCGGGCCAGCGGTCAGACATCACCGGCTGTGAAAAAGGAGGTGTGGGTCGTGGGCCACTCATACGTGAGGCGTGCCGCGGACGTATTCAAAGCAGGTGACATGATTCACGTGGCTGGGGAATACGGGTACAGTGTGTCCTTCTACGGAAAGGGCGGACTCTGTATTGACCAGTTTCAATCATTTTTCGAGGGTTTGCTAGGGCGGACGAGGTCACCGCCGTCTATAGTCATAGTACATCTTGGGGGCAATGATTTGGTCACCACTGGTAGACGACTTCTTCTTGAGGCGATGCTTTCCACGGTAAGTTGGTTAGCGAGAAGAGTTCCAGGGTGCACAATTGCTTGGTCCCATATGATCCCACGAAAAGTGTGGCGGGGGGCTATTTCTGTTTCTGCTCTGAATCATTCAGTAAGGAAAATTAATAACAAAGTGAGTAGATTGTTCCGTTCCAATACATTGCATTCTATTTCGCATGGTTGTATTAATGATGGCAGTATGTATTTGGGGGACGGTGTTCATTTGTCCCGGGTGGGGAACGAGTTACTCATAGGAGACTTCATAGCCTGGTTAAGGAGTTTACGGCATGACCTTTAGGTAGGAGTTTTTTGTGGGGGGTCCGGATAGCCGGTCAACTATCCGGCCTGTGGCGGTAAGGTCATGATCGGTGAGCACTAATTGGTAGATCCCTATGAGTGGGCGTCACCCATTACGGATGGGAGCGCTCGAGGGAGGTGGCCATTGGCCCCTCAACGGGGAGGCGGTCCCTTCTAAGGATGGGCCGCCGGAAGGAAAGGAAAGGCGGTCAAGGCCCCTTCCTGGGTAGGAGGGGCTACAGCCCACTCCTGGGGAATTTCCCGGGGCCAGGACGTCTGCGACGGCAGATGTGGTAAAGTGGTGTGGGGTTTGGGGGGGGGTCTACGCTACCTTCTAGATACCTCACACGAGTCCTCGGACGACCTTTAAGTGGCGCCGAGTTTTATTGGGGCCCCCGTCAAGTCAAGGGAAATTGGTAGTTGCACTTGAGGTACGCCTCTGTGCGGTCGCCCCTCACAAGTGAGGGGGATATTTCTGGTTTAGGGATCTTGACACCGGTTACGACCTTGCCGTTGGCCCTTAAACGTTAGGATGTACAATTTCAAAATTTCAAGTAAATGTTTTGTAGGATGTTAGTTCGGCTAGGAGAACCTTTGTATTAGAGAATATGTTAAGGTTAGCCAAACATCGCAATGTGGTAATGAAATTGTACATAATATGAAACTGTTATTTTTTAATGTTTTAATTTTGTTTCATATTTTAATAAATACGGCCGGGAGGGTCACTCCCTCCCGTCTTCCAAAAGTTCAGAACTGTTTCCGGTTTCCCATCCTTGGGGATTGTGTTGAGAGGGGGTGGCGGGTATCTCAGCCATATGGAAAGGGGCGACCATTCGGTCCCCCCGAACGTATGGCGGAGTACCACGATCCCCCCGGGAAGCCCTCTTGGGCGGGAGGCGAGTCTCGGCTGGTATGCCCGAAGCGGCGTAGCCGGGGCGCGCCTTTTCCCGCCCTGGAGTGGGCTGGCCTAGACACTGACGCGGCCGGCCACGCCCTCGGGGCAGGCCGGGGCGGGTTTACGCCCGCCCTGAAGACGGATAAAAGGAGCAACAAGCCAAGAAAACATCCTCTTGTTCCTGTGCTCTGAAGCTGCACCTCCTCGCTGCACGTGAGCTCGAGACGGAACGAAGAGCCAATTTTGACCCACCCACCAGCCCCTGAGGACAGCAAGTGGTTTTGGATAAAGTTTGTTGTGGTAATTCTGATTTTCCGTTACAGGTTGTGATTATTATAGTGATGACTTTGAATATGCAATAAAGAATGGTCAATTTGTGCTATGTTTTGCAAATAAAGTAATCCTGCTTTAGTGTTCATCAGTAAGCATGCTTATAATAAAGTTGTCGTTGTTACTGTCTTTTTAGGAATTTAGTCTTTTAGTTTTAGCTAGCATTGTCGTATTTATTTTGGTCGGGCGGTAAGGTCATGATCGGTGAGCACTAATTGGTAGATCCCTATGAGTGGGCGTCACCCATTACGGATGGGAGCGCTCGAGGGAGGTGGCCATTGGCCCCTCAACGGGGAGGCGGTCCCTTCTAAGGATGGGCCGCCGGAAGGAAAGGAAAGGCGGTCAAGGCCCCTTCCTGGGTAGGAGGGGCTACAGCCCACTCCTGGGGAATTTCCCGGGGCCAGGACGTCTGCGACGGCAGATGTGGTAAAGTGGTGTGGGGTTTGGGGGGGGGTCTACGCTACCTTCTAGATACCTCACACGAGTCCTCGGACGACCTTTAAGTGGCGCCGAGTTTTATTGGGGCCCCCGTCAAGTCAAGGGAAATCGGTAGTTGCACTTGAGGTACGCCTCTGTGCGGTCGCCCCTCACAAGTGAGGGGGATATTTCTGGTTTAGGGATCTTGACACCGGTTACGACCTTGCCGTTGGCCCTTAAACGTTAGGATGTACAATTTCAAAATTTCAAGTAAATGTTTTGTAGGATGTTAGTTCGGCTAGGAGAACCTTTGTATTAGAGAATATGTTAAGGTTAGCCAAACATCGCAATGTGGTAATGAAATTGTACATAATATGAAACTGTTATTTTTTAATGTTTTAATTTTGTTTCATATTTTAATAAATACGGCCGGGAGGGTCACTCCCTCCCGTCTTCCAAAAGTTCAGAACTGTTTCCGGTTTCCCATCCTTGGGGATTGTGTTGAGAGGGGGTGGCGGGTCTCTCAGCCATATGAGCTCTGGCTCCATAACCCTCCGCAACAATAGTCCAACATTTCCTTATCTTGGCCTTTGAGACTGCTTCCCCTTGTTTTATCCAGATACTATCTTCCTTCTCCTTTCTTTACCTGGCCTTTAATCAGTTCCTCCTCCTTATTAGTAACAATAATCTAAAGTATCTTTCTTGGGTATAAGTCAAATACTGCTCCCGGAATAGAGGATTTGTTTCACAATTTAACTGGAGAAGGGATCGAGGTACTCCTTTAAAACTTTCCCTTCAGTTCACTTGTTTTTTAGTTTCCACTAATTGCTCCATAAGTTTATTAAAACTTTCTAATTATTTTATTGTCCAACCAGACAACTTATTTAAAGTAGCCTCTAAGATGCCATTGAGGTCTAAAATAGCCCTATTATCCCAATGCCTTCTCCCTGTTTTCTTATCAAAACTAGCAGACTTACCATTGAATACCCAAGAGCCAGTGGGAGATGTATTACAATTTACAAGGATAGTTAGTAGCTTGTGATCACTAAAATAGAGTTGGAGAACTTCAAGTCCCCCAGCAGGAAGAAAGAGGCACAGGCTATCCACCTAATGTTTTATGTGTTGAAGCTGCTGGAGAATCAGATGGAGGTCTCCAATTTGCTTTAAAACCATCAACCATTTTAATTTCAGCCGCTAACATTTTCCCTCTCTTATTAGTTCTTATTTTGGGGGGAAAGAGAGCTTGTGGATTTCCCTTGGCTTCCTCATTATCTTTCTCTCATGACTGAGCTAATGCAAATTAGATATGTAACAATTCAAGCCCCTCCCAAAATTATATGTGGGGGAAATTCTTTATTATATATAGGAGAAGACCTCACTTAAGAGAGGATCATACGAGGCTTCTGGCAGTAGATGAGCATTTATCAGCATTTGCAGGGGTGTTCTCATATTTCCACCAGAGTTAAATAAAGTTACTACCAAAAAAAATTACTAGGGTCTTTAAAACATTCATATCTCCATCGAATCTTCTTAGACAGTGGGCAGGCCAACTCACTCTGTGCATGTCCCCTTCTTGAAGATGGTGCTTAGCATCTGAGGTGAAAAAGTAATTTCAGCTCAAATGATACGTGCACGAGGTCTCCTGGAGACACACCACATCAGCATCTAAAAAATTCAATTAAAGCAACTTATCTCTAATATTCTTCATTCCTGCCACATTCCAGGATATCATTTTTAGTTCTAGGATATGATTTTTAGTTCATTACTAGTGGAATGGGCGTTGTGTGTGATTACTGTGAGAAACACTTGATAATGCAACATGACATATTTATTGATAGGTCTGTACTGTTCAAATGTGCCAGTGGGTGGCTGCTTTCATACAGCCCCTAAACAGGCAGGAGTATTAGCCTGAATGCTTTCTTTCCTGAGGCCACTGATGCACGTGGCTTCTTGAGAGCAGGTGGTGGTAGGCTCAATGTGCTTTTCAGCAGGGCAGTCACTGCCCTCTTTTGCCTTGGTGTCTCGAACTGAGTCTTTTGCCAATGCTATGTTGTTGATGAGGGTGTTGCTACTTCACTGATGGGGAGAGGGCTGCTTTGTGTAAGAAAGGTGTCTTCCACTTCTTCACCTTCCACTATGATTGGATCAGATTCGGATTCCCTTCTCAGCCAGCTTTCACCCTTTTTGCTAACAAACTTTCAGTTTTTTGACAGCTAATGTGCGCTCCCAAGTGGATTGTATAGTGCTTTCTCAAATGGGTTGTTTGGCCTTGTTACCATAGTTTGTACAAAGCCGACCCAACTAATACTTACTCAACAAAAGTAGCAAATGGCAATGTTCACCTCTTTTTG